>NC_143554.1:121815000-122115000 GCF_054136105.1 Typopeltis vanoorti
TTACAAATTATATACGCGTACACACACACACTTTCAACACCGGGTGATTTTCTGCAAGATGCTGAAAGTAAATATGTATAAGACTCGCGTGTGATCATTGAATATTATCCACAACAGAATGAAATCAAAAATCATATGTATTCAGTAACATTATGGTATCAAAGTTTTTTTTTTTTTTTTTTTTTTTAAAAAAAGGGCAATTATGTATTGATAGAATCGGGACAAAATGTACTGAAGCGCCCATTAAAAGTTACACATTGATGACATATCCAAAAACTGTTACAGCAAAGCATATACCATAACATTTATAATGTCACTTCAAAACAAAAAAGAAGACAAATAAGTATGCAAAAATGCACATTAGGATGCTCTAGGTACATTGGCTTCACAACATATTGCGATGCACAAATTAGAAAATAAACATACCCAAGGAAAAATGCAAATTTTAAGCATTTGGAATATCATCAAAAAAGGGGGAGGAGGGGGGGATGGTATGTACAGGTTGTAAGTCGCATACAGTCGAACTGTTTCTTCTGCCCTTTACCAT
Source organism: Typopeltis vanoorti (assembly GCF_054136105.1). Lineage (NCBI taxonomy): Eukaryota > Metazoa > Arthropoda > Arachnida > Uropygi > Thelyphonidae > Typopeltis > Typopeltis vanoorti. The sequence goes on from NC_143554.1 coordinate 121,815,548, forward strand.
TATATAGTGACCGAATATAGTACTCTTTTCTATAATAAGCCTTCAGTAAAATATTGTCTGAATAATGAATATCTACATATGCTCGAGACAGAAGAGATTTTGGCGAAGTATATATACACACTTTAAATCTTTTATAAAAGATATATATATACACACACACACATGAGAATTACTTTGTTGGCAAAGTGTCGACAGCATCTTCAGTTGCTTGTCAAAAAGCTGGAAATGAAATATGAAATTAAGTGATAGACGATTTTCAACCTCTCGGTGTGAAATCATCCTGCTAGGTATAAGCCTAAAGTGACTCGATAAAGTACCATGTTGGATCTGCAAAGATTTTCGAATCATCTAATCCTGAGTCTATTCACAGTACTAAAGATCTATCACCTTTTGAAGTAGGATTTACATTAAAAAGTAAATGGTTTTCCCCCATTCTTTTTTTTTTTTAAACTAGACGACCATAGCTGAATTAGTGATTCTTATCAGTGTAAACTAGTTCCTATACTCCATATATGGAATTATGACTGACAAAAAGAGTTATTATTCCTATTTTCCGGGTTGCGAGCAACGGTTACGAAATAATTTGATTTTTAATCTAGTGAAGTACACGGATATTTATAAAATAATGTAATACGAATAAACTGCGGCTAGGGAATTAATAAAGAACAATCAAAGAAATGCAAGACGCCTAAGCTACGTTTTTAATTTATCTACACTAACACCGGGCTACTCCTGAATATATAGCTGTACTCTGAGCACTGGACGTATGGTTATATTAAATTAGGTTGGCTCTAATAAAAACTTGTTTATTCACTAGAAAAAGAAATAGCGGCATTTTTTTATTATTATTTGAACCGTTTGTCACATAATCGACAAGTGGTGAAAAGACATGAACCATCCTGACAACAAAATGTTTCGACAAATCCGAATAGTGCAAAAATTCATGCCAAATGGTTTGTAGCATTGGCATTATCACAAAGGGGTTCGCAATAAAGTCTGCTAGAAGGCGCTCTTCATAAAGAAAATTGAAAACTCATTAGCATTTCTTGGACAAGGGACGGCGGTGGTAATCACGTTCCAGATTAAGTACCTCTTCATGCATTAAACTAAACAAAGCTTACTGGCCAACTTTTTCAATGACGTGTCAATATTGAATCCTACATGAACACGGAGTACATTATCAATAACTAAAACTTGTATGGATTCGATCGATTCATTTTGTAGATGTCCGGAGTAAGGATGGCGAGTTATTACAATCAGCAAACACTTATTACGTGTTAAAATAAAAAAGATAAGGGGAGGTGCAATGCAGCTGTATCATCTTTGCATTGAATAATTAAATAGCTTGGAAGACTTTCGATGGGCTGGATTTAGGTGCAATACAGAATGACCTAGTTTTTGTTAATGGCCATTTGTATATATAACTGGCAGCCTTGCTATACTGCAGCCATCGCTTGTTCTTCCAGATGTACTACGATGCAACAGTTAATAATTTTAATCGTACAATAATTAAAAATTCAATGTTCATTATCAACGTGCTCTTTAATTTTTTTATATATTACTTGTATATGCAAGGTTTCATCTCGCCTTATTCTCTACGATTTTAAAGCAGTAAATGATAGAAATTATGAAGTGTTGAAAAAAGATGTGCTAATAAAAACTTGTTTATTCACTAGAAAAAGACTGATTAAAATCTTAACCGGTTGTTTGATATTCATCTTATATAAAATTATGTGAACTTAATTGAACCAGTAACATGTTATTAGGTAACTTTTCACTGAGACAAAAACAACTGAATCAATTCTGCATATACGTCTTATAATATAAATCAAGAAAGGTTTCAATTTAATGCTGAACTGTTCGAGTGTTATAATATAGTTACAACACTATCAAAAAATACTAGCCAGGCAATTTACTTTTTAGAGGTGTTCACTCCACGTTACAGGAGAATATCGCACATTATTAAGGCAGGATTTTCGTTCATTTTGAACCGCCCCACCACTTCTCGGCTTTACTATTCGCAAAACAACCGTATCGAAAGGGAAGTGATTACCACACCTGATCATTCTTACCCTCTCCTTTCTCCCAAGATACGGAGAATTAAAAGGTGCGTGCGCACAAAATAGTTTCTCCGCTGCTCCCTAGATATTCATGGGTGTGCCAATGAAATGTGTTAGTGCAAAGTTCTCCAATTACAATTAAAAGTTATTCAATATTTAAATACATAAATCAAAATGTTCCCTCTAGATTCTTTGAGACAAAAACATGAAGTCTATCATGCTCGTCTTAGTTTACAATGATAATTTCGAATTCGATTAGATTTCATTAGTTTCCACCCTAATATGGAATAGTTATTCTCCTTTTGATCAGAAGGCATATCGGCACAAAAAATAATAAAAAAAAAACCGCTGTATATTCATCCGTGAATTATTCTGCATATGGTTTCCAGGATACATCAGATACACTATCTATTAATGACGTAATGCACAATACGCATACATTAGTTTTGTTATACAAATGACAAGATAAATGCATATTATATAACGGAACAATCGAATGTATAAAAACAGTCATGAAAGAGCAGTCAATTGTCACTGTGGATGATATTTTGGTACAGTAACAGCGAAGTGTTTTACGGGCACTTGGCAACGGACTGACAAAGTAATTAGAACCCAAAGTAGAGATACTTACCCGACCACGGTTACTTACCACATCAAGTTCAGTACAAACATACTGGCAATATTAACACTAGGAGGCATCCAATGTTTGGTCGATCATGTTGCTGTGCTGACGTACAAGCCAAATTAAAGATTCTGTTATCCGATTTATCAACATGAGTCCCGTTATGACAGCAAAAACCTTAGAAAGAAGCGATTTAGCACTGACTATTAGCATCTAAACAAGAGAAACGGGCTTAACTGGTACTGACATCGATAGTAAGTTATTATAAGAATTTTTTTAATCTTCCAAATATAATGCTAGTTTATCTTCTGACCAGTCTGATCTAATGTCTACACTTGTCACAAAATATATTGAAGAAAATGTTCAGTTCTAGATTATTTGTCCGCAACCTACAACCTCTACCTCAGCAGTTAAACATCTGCAGACGACCGTTACACACACCGCAACGAACGATGGCTACTAGCGATAATGCTGCCCTCTACCGCCAAGATTACCATAAATTTCTTGAAATCAACAGTTACGTTCGGGTTTAATGTGTTTATTCAAGAGTCATCGATATGTCGCTCACGGAGTTGTCATCTTAAATCTTTGTTAAATCGTACATTTTGGAACGTGGCCTGAGGAATAATGATAAAACAAGCTACTAGCAGAGCAACGAAAAGTCCAAATACTACCTCTGTATTTTAACAGTCCAGTTATGCTTGAAGTAGCGGAAAAATGTGACGTATTATAAATGATGAAACGTCACAAAGTTAAAGCATAGAAAAAATTCTGCCTTTCTCCGAGTACAAAAGTAAAAGGTTTTACATATCGTAATTTTAAAGCAATAACTGAATGAGTGAACTTAAAAAGCAGAAACAAATTTAGACACGAACAAAACAAAAAAAAACTCCATTTGTTAGTATCAATTTATATTATTATTATTATATTTTATTTATTTTTGTAAACTGAGGAGTTTTTGTTGTGGAAGAGTCGGAAGTTAGTGACAATTTGTAACAAGGAATGTGGAGGGGGATGAAGCACCCCATTTTTCTTGGTTTGTTACGTAAGAATACACCCGCGCAGTACAGTCCATGGGGCAAATGTATTTGTATATCGATTCACGTGTCTAACCAGTTTGTTTTGCAGAAAAGCCGTTTTCCGGAAGGGTTAAACCTTGCGATGTGTATGAAACCCCGCAGACCTGCCTTTATGTTTATAGCGTCTTAAACAGGATTCGAAACCAAGTATTTCCAAACAAAAATATAGATATGCTCGTATGTAAATATATAAGTTAATGTTTTTGTAACCTGCGTTTTTTTTTTCTCTCTCTCTCTCGAGGACAACACGCGAATCATTTATAACATTATTTCCCAAAAGAAATGTTATATTACTTATAACATTTCTTTTGGGAAAAAATAAATATAAAAGAGAAGCAAATAAAAACAAAGTTTGTAAGTAATGAATTTCCTTTCTAAATGTATATTTCTGAAACGGTTTCCATGGTTACAAACAATCGAAAATATAAATGAAAAATTACTATTACGTGACACCTTCAAGGACTCATCGAGGGAGTACACTACAACTACTCCAATACTTAATCTGCAAACTACACAACGCCATCTATTGCCTATCACCACTAGTATATGTCTGTAAATTGTGTGTGTAGAACGTGCAGTCGTTCTTCCAATTGCGCTGCGGAGGCGCTTATAAAAAAAAATAACTGTATATAAAAAATTTATTTACGAAAACTGTACGAGTATTCTGCTAGTTACATTATATAAAAACTACAATTTTGATTATTATCAGTTAAGATTTTTAAACTCGCAGTATGTTGTGCTCCACTAATTTTCAAAACCAGTTTACAAAGGAAGCTATGCGAAGTGTATCGAAGAATATGCAAAAAAAGAATAGGTTTTATTATTCCACTACGTCATTCACCAATGAGATTTGAGATGATGTAAGGAGCACCAAAACAGCACGCTGCTTCTCGTCTTTCTAACAGCTGTTCGCGCAGCACATTAATCACAAGGAAGAGCCAGCAACCTTGAAGAGGCTTTAAACACATCGCGGAACAGCAAACGGAGTGATACGTAGACATGTTCTCGGTGAGAGGACAACTGCAATGTCAAGTGCGCACACATGTACTTAGAATATGTATCATCCGATGACTTCCGGATGCCAATTCCTATTTGCACATGTCGGATAATTTCTTCTCATATTTCAATACATACTTGTATAAGAATAACAAGCGAGTTTCTGAGATAATTGTCGTCCGCAAACAATAAGATTTTAATGAACAAACAGGTACTGAGAAAAAAGACCAAATATACACGACCATCCGCTTTCGAATTCTTCACACGTAAAGTTACTTAGCGAAAGCGAACTCCACGATGTCTCATCAGCCGATCAGTATTGGCATTCTGGAGTTGTTACATTCCTCTTCGCTGAAATGAAAGTAATCAATGGCAGAGCACTACCATTAATAATGCAATGGTCAAAGCCGTTCATTCGTAAATGGAGTCATGCGATACACCCCCGCCCCCCAAATCAGGATATGTTTGAGGAGCTCAAAGATCCTTGATAGTTTTGAATAAAAGTGAAATCCATCATATTTTTCGCCACTTTGTGGGCTATGAACTGGAATCTCGTAGTGACATGAGTGTGTTTTAAGTATTTTTAAGCGGCAGATAATTTTTTCAAGTTGCGTGAAACCGTTTTGTTCTCTCAAATTACGTCAATTCTAATATGCTCATAGAATCAATGTGCTCTAGGTTCCTAACTTTTCGTGAGTGTGCATAAAACAAAAGTAAAATAAATAAATGTAATAGTGAATTAATTAAAAAACTCGATATTAAACGCTGTTTTTTTTTTTTTTTTTAATAATCGCAAATAGTGTGCAGGAACAATGTTTGAAATAAGAAATTACGAGGACGTTAGCTTACTTCTGTTCTGAATTTTGTCATTTAAACCATAAATGATACTTTGCTTCCACGATGTTAAGATTTTTTTTTTTTTTAATTTAATGTTCATAAAAGGATTACTTAATTCTGATATAAGGAGGGCAGTATATTGTAATGCTCTGCTACTGTCACATTAAAAAAAAAAGCATACTAGAATCAATTTTAACTCTGCCATTGCCGGTCCCAAGCTCGGATGAGAAAGGAAGAGGATTGTACTTGTAGCTAGCAACCACAATATGTAAAAAACATATTGCTACAGAAACCTTAAATCAGGCCCTATGCTCCGCAGGGAGCGAAAAGGATAAGGTAAGAATAAATTTTACCTGCTCCTCCCCCCCTTTCATATCTTCACATCGGCCGTTTAACCATGATAATATCGAAGCCAGTTGCTACACTGCTAAAAATGTAATCAAATTATCTTTTTTAACTATTCGTAAATTTCAAATGTCCTAGTTGAATCTTTGATGTGAATCCTGCCGTTCACGAAAGGATTCAAACCTAGAGTACATTAGTACCTCGAACACGTCACAGGTTTAGATAAGCTGGGAACGTCCTGACCCTGATCAAAACATGGAACATTTTCCATGAACTTCAGCTCTCCAATAGGGAAAGAGGCGGTCTCGCATCGGGACATAACTCATCTACAACGTTAAACGGGACAATTTGCAATTTATAATAAAAAGGCTTTTCCAACAAGGTTAAATCCATTAGTGCAACGTTTGCTGTGAAGTTTACGTAAACGCATGCTGAAAATTGATCATTACCACTGTATTATTCAGTTGTAACTGTCTAAATGAAAAAAAATCTTTGCACCTGTCATTGCTCTCACCTATATAAAACTGAATTTCATCAAATGGAGTTTCGTATGCGCAAGAATAGGCCGACTTTAAATGTCCTACTAAAAAGATGTCCAATTTCAAACTATCCAACCAGAATGATATACAGCGGCGCCAACTGGTGTTTAGGAATTCAGTCAATGTAATGTACCTATGTATTACGAAGCATTTTACTTTTACATCACCTAGATCTCTTAATATCCCAACTAGCTCAAGCAAAATCAACGAGATATGGAATCAAACTGCGGAAGTAAATTCAAATTGGGGCCTAGAAACTCGGTTGCTGTTTGACTTTAGCTGCCTCAGCCAAAGGAGAAGCATACACCCACCATGCCCATGGTGGGTGTATGCTTACATCTCTAATTTGGGAAAAAGTACTAAAAAAGCGAAATAGTCATAATGTGCACTAAATGTTTGTTTTCACTTTTTTTTTTTTTTTTCAAATTAAATTACACTTGCCAAGAAATTGTATTGTGTTTTCCTTATATCAAGTATAAGCAAACAAAGTATGCGTGTGAAATACATTCACGACTAAACTACTTGTATATAGAGGCTAAATTAATTACCTTTTTATCCCATATTGCAAAGTACACACCCTTTATGTGATACAAAGGCAATTACTTGGAAGCCATTTAGCCCCTATATACAGGTAGCCTAGTCGTGAATGTATTTCACGCGCAAACGTTATTCGCTTAAACTTGGATATAAGGATAAAACAAGAATATGATTTCTTGACAAGTTCAATTTTTTTTTAGAATGAAAGAAAATGAAAACAGGCATCAAACCACACTGCATAACACTATTTAACGTTACCAAAAGAAACCCACCAAATGTCATAAAGAACACCAAGGATTTCGAGCAACCTTAAGCTAAAAACAACATAGGAAATTGCCACAATGTGTTCCTAGTTTTTATTATTAAGCAAGAAATAAATTTTGCAGAATGTAATAAATTAACTGCAGAATATGAAATACTGACAGTGATAGAAAAATGGAGGACTGTTTATGAAATAAGATTAGGAAGTAACATTACGAAACGAGTTAACTCATTTTAAAAATATGCATATGAGACACGGTGAAGTAGTGGTTTAATCCAAGTAATACGAAAGTGTTTTATAATTATGACCAAACAATCATATTTATATGAATGATAAAAAGTTTTGCGTCCACCATTCATTCGTCATTCATTATAGGTTTTTTTTTTGAGCTGGAAAAAACTATGCATTATCGAGGTTAGATGCCAAAAAAATCGTCAAAGAACTAGAACAGAATATGATCAGTAAGGTTTCGTGTCCCTTATTGATAATAAAGAACATTCAAGCAATGAATTATTTCTAGATAACATTCATCCTGTCGGGATGAGACTAGAATCAGTGGGTAGCATTAACTACCTAACTTATGTCTCCATCTTTAGCAAATTACGTGCTATTTATCTGGGTTCTCTCATTCGATTTTTACACTAATTTAAATTTTCTCCAACTGTGTATTAATCTTTATGACTTAGCATAAAAAAGCTGAGCAAACTAACGAGTTTTTAATTAAAAGTATAACTATCAAATAATTATAAAAGAAATATGGTGAAATTAATAACATCCTTTTTTAAGTTGTTAGCACCAGAAAGTCGCATGCCCCCCCCCCCCCCCCCAAAAAAAAAACTTTCGTCCAAAGAAAATACAATCTAGCTGCTGGTTTTTTTTTTTTATTTTTTTAAAATTAGGGTAAACTTCCAATTTTTCTTTTCAATGAAGAGTTCGTAATACGATTTTTTTTTCTTCCTCTAGAATAGGAAAATTTGTCTCGGCGTAACAAATGGAAACTAACGCTGAAGCACCATGAAAAATTAACGAAAAAATTCGCCATTTGAATGGCCTTAGAAAAAAAAAAAAAAAAATCACATTTGAAAAAACCTGCTTAAACAAACCAAATGTAGTTGAAAAGCAATGTCAAATATTAAACTAATTATATCTATGGTCTCCTTTGAGAAAAATGGAAGTATTAAAAAATATCTTGGCTTTCAAGATTTAAAAAAAAAAAAAAGGGGGGGACTAAAGAAAAAATTAAGCAAACTTTTTCTGAACTTATAAAGCATATATCCATATGACAATACATACTGTTATGAAAAACAAACGGCCACACATTCAAAGTGCACAAATTGGTACGGTCATTTTAATCTCTCCGCCTGAGTATTTTTTTTTTAAAAAATACTTCTGAATTGTGAATGGCTTGCGAGCATTTTTTTTTTTTGAGCTTCTGTGCTTGTTTTGTTTAGCCAAACAATAATTGGCAGTAGTATAGAAACAAGCAGTATAGTTGTTCCACACCGTTGACATGATAGTGACATGGGAGTTAACACTACGACTGAATAATCGCACAATATACGTCCGAAGCCACCTTTGTTGTCTTGTAAAGACTGGTGCTCACAGCTGATACTCGAGTGGTTAGCGACCAGGAAGTGCAGTTGTCTAGAAAATCGGTTTCGTTATACACCAAGGAAGCTATGACTGCAGTAACATAGAAGCCAGCAAGGCCATTAGTCTCGGGTTTGTCTCTTCGTCATATGTAGTTTTTGAGCACTTCACTTTTGAGGGGAAGGAAAAACCATATTCCCATCCTTATTGAAAATTTGTACTCTTACATTATAGCGAATGGACTACATATATATCAGAGGCATTTCTTGTAGATCATAAACGCCACACTTTGTAGATAGTGCATCAAGTTATTCATCTAGCATGAAAAACAAATAAGCACGTAACAGAAAAAAAAAAAAAGTTATCCAAAAAAACAATAATCCACAATGCGTCACTGCAATAATCCTCCCTTTGTTTCTTATGTAATACTAATACAGCAATCCCTCGATTAATGCGCTCCCGATTAGCGAGTCTTTATCTTTCGAGACCCAAATTCAATTAGTGTGCCTCTAAAATTCGATTAGTGCGCCTGTATTTTTAATATGTATACATAGATCTTAAAAATAAATATTACAGATTTTAAAAATTTTCGATCTATACATATTTTATGGCTAACTATTTTAAACAATCACTCACCAGGATGAAACGATTTAGTTACCGATTTGAAACATTTTACAGTTATTTTTTAATTGCATACTACACTATTTCCATATACGCTATGTTCCAAATTTACCGCCAAAATTTATGTCGTCTGCTATACATAGCATTTTGCTGATCATATCTCGTGCAACTGTTTTCCTTACTTTTTTATTTTAAATTATATTCCTAATCTTTAATCATGAGTAAAAGAATTAGTGAGCAAAAAATAGAAGTGTGAAAATTATTCGAAAAGTAATCTGATTGGAAGAAAAACTTGAAAAAGAAAAATGAACAAGGCGAGTCCAGAGCAAAGCTAGGACAAGAACACAAAAATGGGTGAATCAACTGCTGAATACAAAGAGAAAGGTAAGGTTGCTTCAGTTCATCATGCATGCACTCGAAATCAAAGTAATATAATGACTGAATTAGAGAGACTTATTTTTATATGGATCGAAGATTGTAACCAAAAACGTCCCGCTAAACACTGGCCTTATTAAAGGCCAAAGGTGATTTGAGCGTTTCAAAAAGAGAAATAGCCTACGCTGCAAGTGCAGATGAGGAGATATCCAGAGATTTTGAAGAAAATTGTGTAAAAAGGGGACTATTGTGATCAACAAATATTTAATGTCGATGAAACCGGCATTTTTTTTTTTTTTTTTTTTTTTGTGGAAGCGAATGCCTTCACTTTTCTGGCCAAATCAGAGAAATCTCAGCCTAGTTATAAAGTCGAATGAAATTACTGCTAGCAATAAGCGAGCCGTTTGGAAGCACATTCTTCCACATTGTGCAAATGATTTTAGCGGCTTTTCAAATGAATCTGAGAAGTTGAGTGATTCCGACCTGCTAAATTTAGATGCACAGCGGGAAGATCCTGAAGAAAATTTAATCACTGACAAGCCCAAAGAGATTTCACAGAAACAATTTTAAAATATTTTTCGCACAATCGAGGTTTTTAAGCAGCAATGCTTAGTGGCTGACCCTGGTGAAGAGAGAACCAATAAAATTGTAGAACCAGTAATTGCAGAAGAGGCAATAGAGCCATACCGTCAGTTGTATGAAAAAAAGAAACAGAATGCCCGCTAAACTACGTTAGCTCAGTTCTTTGTTAAGAAGCAGAATAATAAATTTATATTCTGAATATGTTTTATTGTCTTTCAGCTTCATGATTTTCCTTTAACTAGGCCTTCAGACATAACCTAATTCTTTTATTAAAAAAAAAAAAAAATTAAGGGTCAAAAAAGAAATCTGAGGAACGAATTATACATTTTTCCATAGGTTATTATATTGAATTAATGCGCTTGTTTTAAAGAACGCATTAGATGCATTAATCGAGGATTGCTGTACTGAAAGTTATTTTACGATAGCAATATGGACGAGCTCAATTGCTATAACCGAAATGTGTTACCAAGAACTTTTCTCCAAATTGCCGATCGAATAATCTGTTTTCTTGGCAACAAAGAATGTGCTTCTATGAACATGATGTAATAGTCTAAAGGCTACAACTTTTGAAGTGCTCTCAGTTACTGTTGCATTTTCAGTTTACATAATACCTCTCCAAATGAATGAATGATGGCTTCCTCGCGATAAATAAAGTATAATAAACATAATAATAGTCTCATTTTCCAACATCTATATTTCATAGCAAAAGTTGAACCCACTCGCCTTGATAAGTTAATGTAATTTCTGCCGTAATTAAACAGGAATATTTTCAGATATTTTCGCACGTACGTCATTCAGTTAGTTACATTTGCAATTCTCGACAGTTCGTCAAACAGACAACAGTCCAGAATTATCACAATTAACTAAATGGCAGATAAATCCATAAATCGCTTATATTGTTAACAAGTTGAAGATCCGGACTAGATGTGGGAACCTTATTTTATTTAGAATGTCAAGTAGCTCGAAAGGTGTCAGACTAACTAACTAGTGAAAATATGTATGGCATGAAAGAAATTCTATATATTACACTTTCTCCATAATGCATTTGTAATATTACGAGAGAAATAAGAAAACAAGCTTCATTCTGTTGAATGAAAGGGTATTAAAAATCCATTGTGTCTGCTTTTAAAGCAAGTACGATAGTATATAGTGCACAGCAATAAATACCGCCTGGATTTAGCACGGTAGTTCCATTACCTTGAAATGAAACTACTTGTGGCAAATGGATACATTTGTTCACAATTATATTTACTGCTTAAAATTTGGATAAACGAGGGATGCACAGACCACAAATGGAATACACAAGTTATAGTAACACGTTCTATACTTTCAACTATAATGAAAAATAATCATTCGGAACAAAAACCAAAATACAATTTTTGTCAAGCGAGAGATTAATATACAGCATTTTCTTCTATGGTAAGAGAGAGTAAATTGGATTTTTTTAATTCCTGATTTACTCTCTCTTACCATATTTACCATGTTTATCCTACTGGTCGGAAAAATGAAAGAGCAGCACCAAGCATTTGGAAATTTCGAATGTGAGTTTTAGCAATTAAAGCGATTGTGGTCAGTCGAACAAACACAAATGGCTAAGTTGAAGGCGATCATTCCTATTCAGAAACCTCCGCAGGTCTCATCGTTTTTTTTTTTTTTTGTTGTTGTTGTTTTGTTTTTAACCAAATTTGGAAATAACTGCTTCTTACACTGCTCAAGGTCGTCTGGCAATTTCGGCACAATCTAACCCAAATGGGATCGTGTTACGAAAGAGGAAATACACACAATATATGAAGCATACTATTTAACCGATTTCGACCACTTATTCCTCGACTATTTATCCTACTGAAGTAGGTGAAATAATCTAAAAACATACGTGATCTTATACGTAACAAAGCGATCCCAGTACCACGAAAGCGGAAGAGTAGTTACAATGTGGAAACGACTATTTGGCTGACATTTATTGTATCAAGTAGTGAGAATGTAAATTCCCCTTTGAAATAAGTCTATAAACGAATCCTTGCTTGTCAGTCACATTCCTTTACAATTCTTTAGAGTCAAGAAACAGCATGCACACTAATTAAAACTTCACTAAAATAAGTTTCCGAAGAACTGCATCTGCATTATGGAAATACCAGTACAGTATAAAATTTTCCGTTTCATGTTGAGTCAAGTTGGACTTCTCTTCACATGTATTAGGTGCATTCGTTTTTAGCAGCTGACAAAGTTCTTTCCACTACAAAAGGAACGAACCGATTTTCTAACTAGTGTGTTTCCAGTAACAAACAGGTACGAAATTCTGCTATTATTTGAAAACTTTATATAAAAATGTGCATAATTTATATTCAAAGTTACAAGGAATTTCGATATAGTTTTCTGGTGTGACTCAGTTTTCATTATTATTAAATTCGTTAAAATCTTCAACTCGTTAAAATAATGAATTCCAGATTTTGCTATTATCATGCTTTTGTTCTCCCAGCAATCGGTCAAATTTTACAGACATTACTAGTGTGTGTGTATATATCCCCCACCTCGTTCACACAACGACCGCCAAGTATAAATAACAGATGTTTTGTATTCACTCCTTTCCCCCCCCTCCCGGTATTGCGGTGGGTATTATATAAGAACAGAAAAAATAGTATGACTAGAAGACCGCCTTCTTACTTGGCTCTATGTAGATAAGGTTCGTCTTGCTGGTAATGTATTGTAATAATATAAAAGTAAAAAAAAAAAATGTTTAAACAAGCGTGTGACTGCAGATTGCTCGTGAGTAAGCATCGTTGTAATTGACAAGATCTAAAGTGTTTTTTTTTTTTTTTTTTTTTCTTCTCCCACTGATCACGTAAAACTCGTTCCTCTACTCGCCATCATACCAGTATCGTGTGAACCTGTGTGGAACTTAGTGGGAAATTCCTCTCCATCCATCATGGAGAAGACAGTTTCAAGAGGTAAAGTTGCTGTTCTCATGCCCTTAACATAATATCAAGAAAACAAACTTCTTGAGGACGGTGTGCCTCATCGACTTTGCATTTGGTGTCATAGGAAGAAACTACTAAGGAAGGACGACCGTCAAAACGAAACGGTCAGTTTTGATGGTCGAGTTTGCATCTGAAGAATGGATAAAAATCATAATCTAATGCAATGCGTAACAATCAAGCGTGGTACAGGTGGAACGGTATGGAAATGTTACTTGACTCTAAATGGAATAGTTGGTCATAACGAAATTCCTCAATGCTGTGTCACAGCCTTAATATTTCGAACAATTCCGCAGTGTTTATAGATTAGCAATTCAGCAAAACTGGAGCCTTTATGTTCCACAGCGATACAGAAAGCATATTTGGAAGAAAGGGTGTGCTCGCTATGATTCAACATTTAATTATTAAAATTAATTTCTTTGGACATTATTGGGCATGAATTACTAAGTGTAGGCAGACCTTTTTTTTTTTTTTTTTTATGACTTGCAGTATGGCTTTTATTGCATACTTGGTGTATTTATTTTCGACCTCCAGGCACAGCAGTAATCATGATTAAGAATTTCATTATGTATTTCTTGAAGACCTGTGGGTTATATTCTCTGGGGAATATCTGTATGGAGAAGACCTTTCCAAAGAGCAAAAGTTACAGGAATGAAAACAGATGAGTTTGGTGTTGAATTGCATATAGGTCAACTGCTCGTGTTCGTACATGATTACAGGAAATGGGAGGAGTGATAACGGTCGGTTCGGTGGAGCAGCGTCCATAGAAATACCTACAGAAAAAAACACATGAAGCATCAAAATCTATAGAGGAAAGCGAGTCGAGTGGATCATCAATTAAGCAAATTGTATCTGAATGCAATCAAGCGTTCTGAGGAGAGGTCTTTGGTGCACCACCTCAAATTTTTGAACAGTATTCTAAGCTTGGGCGGATTTTAGCTTCAGGAATTTAACAGGAGAGAAGTATTATTTGGGACGAAAAAGAACACCAAGCTTTTTTGGAGACTAAAGATGCTATGGACTTAATGTGCTTATGTCAAGATAGGATAGAAGTGAGAATTAACTCAAGAAGAGAAAACTAATACTGGATGGCAAGCAGAATATTGTCTCCTGGAAATGATATAGGATTGAGCTTCGGTAGAATTAAAATTCAGCAGGTTATTCTCATCCAACTTGAGAATGGCAAAGAAATTAGTAGTTAATGCGATGGTTGCAAATTACCTGAGCACTACAAGACGTCGAAAATGAAAAACAGGAGTGAAGAGGTACTGTCATCAGCAAAGCTATGAATAGGATTATGTCAGAAGAGAGAGAGAGAGATCATAGATATATAGCAGGCAAAGGGTGAGTAAAAGCACAGAGCCCTGGTACACTGGCATTAATTGAAAAATCAGATGAAAGGAAATCATCCACCCCACAAGGAATGACCTGAGAGGAAGTTATAACTCCGTTCACAAAGAGAAAGGAGAAATGCCATACGATGGTATCTTGGTAAGAAGTCATAATGCCAGACTTTCAAACTTATCGTGACAATTTCTCATTCCTCTAGTTTCTCTGGCACTGTCTTCCCCATACAGTTCCTCTCCCCCAATGAATACAATTTTCAGCTCTTTAGTCAATATGTTAACAGATTCTCTCTCTCTCCCCCTTCGTAATCACCTGTCCACACACAGCACTACTGTGTTGTAGGTTTTGTGACCTCTCTCTTGTGAGTGTGTGTGGAGTTTAAAAAAATTGAAAAGAGCCACGGACAACTGTTTTCAGGAAGAGAACAATGGTCAGCAAAAAAAGTAAATATCCCATATATAATTTTCGATAAATTATATTTCAAGTTTTATTTTTAGTATTTTAACATACTTTGAATTTATCAAAATTTAAAAAAAAAAAATGAAAGTAAGATTTATTCGCTTCTGTGTGTATTATGGAGAAAATGCATTTAATTTGCATTAGCTATCGATAGTCTGCAGCCTGATGGAGTCCTTGGAATGACTTTGGTGACTAAAAAAAACCCATCATGTCTGTTACGTATATAACTAACATACTCGCATATTATATTGTATGTAGTTGGTTCTGCCCTCAAGGATAGAAATATCAGTAAATTTGCTGTATATCAAATCAGATCATTACGACGACTTTCTTTCACGCATAGCTCAAATACGGAAATCCGCTTCACTCGCCACTGATTTTAACCTTTTTCTTCTAGTTTTAAATAGATTCTCTGATATCAAGGAGGTAGACAATCGGTCTTGCCACAATATGGGAAATGATGGCTAATGAAAGCCAACCTGGGATTGTGCAATCAACTAGTAGGCATCAGACGATTATCTGAATTGAAATATCATTATTTCGATTAAATTGGAATCTCTTACACAGTTCCATATGCTGACACTTCCCTATTTGCTACTTCGTAAATTAACCTCGACTTAATACTTTTCCCCACCAGCCTAGATTCAAATCTTAATTTTCCGTTTTCTTAAACACATAATGGCTTAGAATTCGTAGAATACGGAGCAGCGTTTCGTAATATCCGTTGTCGAGTAAACAGTTTAAAGATGACGGGTTCAGAGAATTTATTCACATTTAAATTGAAGGACGTCATTTGGTTAACAAAAAAAAAAAAAAAAAAAAAAAAAAAAAAAAAAACTCATGGAAGGGATGTTAGCGAAGAACAATTTGCTATAAAATCGAGTACAAAACATTACGTCACATGACAAAATAAAATGATAAAGAGCATAGATCACTCTTTTTTCGATGAAGTCGTAAACAAACAAGAAAAATTTGACTTTAATTGAATTGCAATTAATCAATATCAATCAGATCTTATCTGGCTCACATCACAGATTACTGATTCATATTAGGTGTGGATTTTAACTACTCAGTTCCATGTGGTCCTACTGCTAGATTTAATTTAATCCTGTGCATTCTATTATGCACTTCCGAACATCATGGAAGCGCGCATGCGCATAAGAGAAAGACGAAATCAAATCTATGACAAAGACAAGCGATATTAAAATAAGGATAAGTTCTTAAAAAAGGAGTTAATTCAGCTTTAAGAGGAAGAGCCCCCCCCCCCCTCTCCCCCTACAAAACAGAAACTAAATTTGAAAATATGCAGGCTCTAGTACTACCGATAGAATGCCGGCGATTGCAAGTTGTCACCACGAGCGTACCCTGAATCAACTCCGTCTATTCTCAAGCCAGTTTCGTCTGTTGCGTGGAGAGTAAGTAGAAACCTAATGGAAAGGGAACTTTGCATTCTTCATATGGAACGAGCAATGCTTATTATACGCTGAGAAATGAATAGTAAGACAATCTCGAAACATCTGAGATAAGGTAAAAAAAGAGTGGCAGTTATATATTTTTTTTTCAATGAGAGGAAGGAATAAAAAAAAAACGAGCAGTAAGGGAAAGAAAGCAAGACTGCCCAAGGCATTCATAAAATTGGACGAACAACTAAGCAAAGACACTGAATTTACTCAATTACCAAAGATAACTGTGGTACAAACAAGCCAGCCAAGATGTCAGAACACAAAGAACAAAAAAAAAAAAAAAAAAAAACAGGACTAGCAAATTACATTGGCTATAATTTTTGTCAGAGCATTAAAAAAAAAAAGGGGGGGGGGGGAAAGGTCACCAGAAATGTTACAAAAACCGCATCATTGCAAAAAGAAACAAGGTATAATCCCACTATCTTTTCATCAAAAACTTGACTGTCCAGGATCCCAATCTCTGACACTTTTCATCACCTGGCTAGCCATAATAATACATGAACAGTGCGAGCACACCATTAGTCCGGTTCAAATATTCTGTTACCGATAATTTGATTGTTGTCTAACTCAGTCATGTATTTTTTTTTTTTATTTCACTCTTTTGATGAAGTGTACTATAATTACAGGAAACTAATAAAGGTTTTAACTCAAAATATAATTGTTCAACAAGCAGTTTCCATGTCGATATTGAACCTATATTGAACGTTTATCAAAATTAAACTTAAACGTTTATCAAAGCGATTCATGAGTCTTTATATACAATTTGAAACCAGACCTGGTCTGATCCTGTTGTGTGTTATACAGGGACAAACTCGCTTCTTTTGAGTCACCTCTACAAAGCTGGTGAAGTTCACAAATGAGAAGGAAAGGAAACTGAAATGGAGTTATAAAGTTAAATTTTATAACTAACATGAAGTCTGAAGCCCGGTTCATTTTTCATGACCCACTTACTACTTTGGTGTTCGTTGAGCGTGTGGGATAAGACTGACTGAGCCAGACAACTACTCAATTAGTGAAGAACTAAAGCAAGATATGTCATCAGGATATCAAATAAAAAGATGGAAATTGTTACTGCTGCAATGACGTTAGCAGAACAACTGAGGAAATTCATTCCTGACACCAAATTGACAAAAACGTCAATTTTTGTTTTTCGTCTCAAAGGGCAATTACATAAACATATGTTACAATTCCATAAAAAAGATTCGGCTATTTTTAGCCTCTAATGGCTCATCGATGTTGAGTGATCAACATCGATGTTTCTTATTTCAAGAAGCAGCCTCTCACATGCAGAAATATTACGCAACAACAACAAAAAAAAAGTTTCCTGGAGACAACATAACAACAAGCAGCTCCAGTGTCCACATCGATCAATGTACGGTTGGCATCGGCAAACAGCTACGTGTGGACGAAGAGAGTGAAATGGAGAGTTATAGGCTCGTCCTCTTTGCTATACGCTGTCAAGGTGATACGCCAAGGTCGCAAGCTATCACTGTCACTACGAGCGGAAGCCTCTTCCTGTGAACTACAGGTACCACGATGCTCAACGATTAGAACTCACGTTGTTCGCTACAAAGTCCACATCATAACTGACACCAAGCAAGCAGGAACCTGCGCTGGAAGGAAGTGACATCCCCAGCAATTTTGGAAGGAAAAGTTTAAAGGTAGCAACGACAGCACTCTACAGAATCTAATCAGATGTCAAATCCTGTTAACTTAATGAAGTGAAATATAAACGATCTCTTTCTGAACCTCCAGAGAGTGGGTATATTCAGATTGCTTGTTTCCTAGTCCAAGAAAGATTTTGCAACAATAAAATTGGACCGCTCCGTTTTTATTTTTTTACTGCCACATTAAATTAAAAAAAACTTCATATAATTAATTACGTAAAAATGGTATGGATGAGTTAATTCTCCCCCACACACACACCGATTTGGATAGAGCAGGATAACATCTCTCAGAAACGGAGCATGTATATCATTTCCGAGTTTAAAATTTAGTATTCGTAACGTGAAGTGCAAGGGAGTATGATTACAAAGCGGGGAGAAACAAGTTCCATCCCAAAATTTTTTTTAACGCAATGCTAAACTTATTTACAGCTATTATTACAGCTACACATAATACAAGCTTGTTAGTGGGGAGTTATGTCGATATCAAAATGGAGCAATCAAGATCCGTAGGATAAGATAATCGAAATTGAACTCGTATGTTTAGATGACTGCGTCATTTTAAAAAGCTGATTACCACTACAAGGTTAACCTTTCTTGCTATTGCCAATCCTTCAAGGCGCTTACCTACGCAGGGTTTTGCTGTGCTTCAAGCACATAGTTTCACCACTTGTACAAGTGGCCCATTCCTCAATATTATGTTATGCACAATGTAAAAACCCTCTGGAGATTAACGCGTATTTATAAAATCATAACGATGGATATATTAATAACTCTCCGAACAAAGCAACGTAAGGTTACATACAAAGTAATTGCCATCAGCGAATGTTACCTCTCCCCTTCCAGATAAAAAGTTTACTGACTGACAGGATGCGCGACCTCTACGGAGAACAAATGAAAATAATATAAACATTTCAAACTTATTTTTCTCATTAGCATTACACACCCGCTGTCCAAAAAGAAACCGAACTTTTCGAAAATTGAAGAGACTAGTGGCGCCACCTGTTGTGTATTTTTGTTGTCGAAAGCGGCAACCTTCATTAGTATTCTTTCAACTGTTTATTACATTTGTTTCATTAGAAGCCGAGTTATAGCGGCAAGAGTGACAGTGTGTTTTGACGAACGGTCGGTCGTCACGATATTCATGCCGTACGCGACGAATTCTCGCTAACAACTGCTTCAGAACTTCGAGACAAAACTCGACATTGACCGGTTGGACAGGCGGAGCGAATTCTTTGTGGATAATGCCCTTCGAATCGTAGAAACAAATCAGCATTGTCTTTACTTTTGACTTCTCAAGCGACTTTTTTACGGATGCCTCTTCTGGTGATCTCCACTCAGTACTCTGGAGCTTTGTTTCGGCCTCATACTCAAAACACCACGTTTCGTCATCAGTAACGATCGTTTCAAGGAAATTTGAGTCCTCACGAGCGGTTTTAATGAGATCCTTGCAGTGTTCCATTCGATACATTTTTTGATCGTCGGTTAACTTGTGGGGAACAAATCACGAATTCAATTTACGAAGGCCCAAACTCTCGGTCAAAATGTTGTGCACAGTTGATTTTGGAATCCCCAATTCATCTTCAATAAATCTCACGGACGATTTCGGATTTTCTTTGATGAAATCACGCACTTTTTGGATGTTAACTTCGCTTAGTCCAGTTTTTGGACGGCCAGACTTTTCATCGTCCTCAGGCGTCTCACGACCACTTTGAAATCGCTTAAACCACTCAAACTTTATTACGGGATAAGCATTCATCGCCGTATGCTTTTGAAAGATTTGATGAGCTTCGGTAAAACTTTTACCAAGTTTAACACAAAAGTCAATCCAGCTCTCTGTTTGAAACTCATTTTCCGACCGATCGTCAAAACACACTGTCACTCTTGGCACTATAACTCTGCTTCTAATGAAACAAATGTTAAACAGTCGACACAACACTAACGAAGGGTGCCGCCACTAGTTTCTTCTATTTTCGAAAGGTTCGGTTTATTTTTGAACAGAGGGTGTATTTCAATTCAAGTTCTGTTTCGTTTGCTTTCTCCTATAACACTTCTTTAATATGACCATTATATTTTCATGTATTTAATTCCGTTTTCTTTTTTCATTTGTATTTTAAAGCACTAATTTCTTTTAGATAACTTTGTTAAAGTCAAATAATATATAAGATTTTTGAGAATCCTTCTTGATGTAAAACTAAAATTATCGTGTGTAACAGATTTTTCACGTTTATCAATACTTTCAATGAAAATGTTTCAATGTTAGTAGTTTATTCAGGCCACTGAATGAACTGCTGACAGTTTCAAAATCCTGTTACAAACTACTATAACACCAGAAACTAACTACCTTAATATACCACAAATCAGCTTTATCCAAAAAAAATCCATCACTAAATAACAGAATGGAGCACAATCCCTTCAAAAATATTAAAAAGTGGAAGTAACTTACATATCCATAAGCTTAGAATATAAAACTACTTCATACTTGCAATATGTTCAACTTTTCCATTAATTTCTCAATCGTAAAAGATTAGTTTTATATCCCTGTAATTAACCCAATGCTTAGTTGTAGAACATTAAGTTAATTACACTATCTCTTATCCAATACTTCTCAAAAAGATTATTTTAATGCAGTCATGCAATTTAAACCTACATATTTGTCTTTAAAGTACTACGATTATCAATCTGCCTTTCTTCCACTCAGATGTATGTCCTTAAGCAAGGTATGTACGTGACCGAAATTAAAGTATCTCTGTTCAAGGCTTTGTGAAGCGCCACCCAGTGATCCAAATGATGCGTAACCTTGCAAGAGCACATTGTGCGGAAGAGATATCTAAAAAAAAAAAACAGCAGTTCCGAAATTCACCACTAGGAACGTTATAAATGTAAACACCAAATGCACGAAATTTGCATATCACATAACTCGGCAGATGCCGGGAGGATTTAAAAGAATGGACACAGGATTTTTCCTGTCATTCTGGTTGTTAATACCGTCCAATTGCGCTAACGTTGTCCCAACGTACATTGCTCGTGAAGCTGTACTACCTAAGCAACTGCAATGCTGTTGCTGCACTCCGTGAATTTTGTAGCATGAACAAATGTCGACGAGGTCTACTATCTCCATGTTCTCTACGACGAATTATTAGTCGTTGTAAAGAAACGGGATCGTTGGGAGTTAGACCTGGTAGAGGTCGCAAATCAATCAATTCACAACAAGTGAATGAAACTGCTACTGCCATTGCAGGCCATGAATAACAGTGTTGGTTTCTGCGATGCATATGCTGTATCAAGACAGATGGATGTGCCTTACACAACTGTCAGGAAAATTCTACAGAAGATTCTGTAGAATTTTCCTGACAGTTGTGTAAGGCACATCTCTACTTGACACAGGAGTTGCGCCCGCAGGACTGGAAGTCGACTGACATTCCTTGCTCGAGTAGAGTTGGACACTTCGTAGCCCTGGATGATTTTGTGGGGGAATGAGGTTCTTTCCCCTGAACGGAGCTGTGAATACCCGCAACTGCCGGGTATGGACTACACAAAACCTGCATACAATCCAACAAATTTCTTTTGCATTCAAAGTTTCTGTAACCCCCCGCTCACAGTTACTGCCGAAAGGTATCACGTGCATGAATTCAGTCATTTTCATGCACGATGGGGTCCCTTCTACACATCGGTCGATCCGTATAGGAGATTTTTCGAGAACATTTTATGTTAGCCGGATTGATCAGCCATGCGTTTTCCACTGCATGGCCGCCTCGTTCACTTGATCTCCCCTGTGATTTCTGGCTCTGAAGACAGGGTTTATGAAATGACCCACTGCTTAAAGAACGCTTGGTCGACATTCAGAAAACACTACATTACCAGCTTGCACTGTTTCTACACGACATGATAGTTCCATTAGCTCATGCTGTCTCCATGTCTTCGCCCCACCATCACAGTAAAACAACTGGGATTGGAATTTGTAGGTTCTCGTAGACAGGATTTATCGGGAAATCAAAAAGAATACACCATTAAACATTACAGTAAAAAATCAAATTGGGCAATATGCAAAATAAGCTATGAGATTAATGTTAAAACCTCTCAGAACTAGTGAAAATTGTGTTTATCCACAGAATAAAAATGGCCAACATAAGATGCCAAGAATTTTTTTTTTAAAATATATTCTTCTATCTTAGTGAGTGACAAAACTCGCTCATTAAGATGGAACTGGGATTGGAATTTGTAGGATCAGGCAACTTTTCGATCAGTGTTGTATTGCGCTACCATTTGAAAAATTGTGGCCCTTAGGTTAGGCTGCGTGATTCTTGTAACGCTTCTGTTGTCTCCTATGTCAACAAGCTGTATCTTGGCATTCAAGTCGTTGGACCATTCTCGGTGCGCTCGAGTCAGTATTATAAGTGAACATTCTAGCAGAACTAGCTATCATGCCATGTTCAAAGTCACTTAACTCATGCTCATTCCAATTATCGCGTTAATCTGCACTTCCACAATCTTCGCTATCCACCTGGAACGTCTAACGAAGCAGCGGATGCCATGAATGAGAGTACAATATACCCAGTAAACAGGCTATCTAGTACATAAGACCGAAATTCCATAGAACAAAATATGATTGATAGATTGATTTAAAACCGTTTAGATTTTTAAAATGAATCCTAAAAATAAGACTTAAATTCTTATCCTATTAAGGTTACAAAGAAGGCGAACAGAATAAGCATGTTAACTTATTAAAAAAAAAGCTTGTTAACCGAACTGATTTTTTTTATTTTTTTTAATAACAGTGCTTCCGTCACATGACTTGGACGATCTCCGCTTCGTCAGCTATTAAAAGTCTCATATTTTTCTGGTGCGGGTGGGTAATTCAGCAGATTTTCATTTTATTAAGCACTAGCATTTTCTCATTTATTTAGTAATGGGATGAGGCAATCACTGTAATGTTCAACTGTGCGTAAATGATAAAATGCATCGAACTATGCCTACAGCACCGAACTGTATTTTTGACAAACTATAGCATTAAAACTAGAAGCGGTCAACAGTAATATGCCAAGTTTATTATTGGATGATTAAAATCTTAGGTTTTTCCAGCGTTAAGGAAATAATACTTTATATTTTAAGCTGGAAAAATATTTTTGATTTTAAGGTAAAGAGCTCCACATACTGCAGAAAAGTAGTAGAACACCAATATTACTTTATTTTAATAAAGTAAAAGCCGGCCTTTGGCTTGAATTGCCACATTTAGTCTACGTGATATGCTTTCCAAGAACTTTTGATAAGGTTCATGAGAACTTAACCTTCATTATTCACCCGACTATCGAATTCTACTAGCGATATTAGTCTTCAGGGAGTTTCTCACATTTCATCTCCCAAATGTTCAGTAGAGTTTTAGACAGGAGGTTCTGAGCTGGCTAGTTCATTAGATACGTGTTCATCATCAATAGTTGACTTTGTTGTGACTTAGGGGTTATCGTCTTGCTGGAATACGTGTGGTCCTTCACCGTAGAATTAAGTAAGTACAAAATTATTCAGCAGACTAAAGAGAAAATGTTCCATTTGTCATAGAATTAATGTGTCCCAATGCTATATCACGAAAACCATTCCTCATATTGCTCGTAATGCTTTTACAGCTGATGGAATGCAGTTTTTCTGCTTGAATCGTTTGTTAGGCTACAGACAGATTCAGTTTCTCCCGATGAAAACAGTCTGCGAGGAGATTCACTGCTCGAACGTTTCAAAGCGTCCAGAGTCGGGACTAAGTATCACTGCGATTCATTCTCAGCAATGGTTTGTGGGTGGCAACTTGTCCATGAAAATTCAGCATGTGCAAAGTTGTGAACAATTTGCATGCTAGTGCGAGATCTCGGATATTCTGGGAAGAGTTGCAGATCATCATTAGAAGTTGCAATGAAGTCTGCAATGTGTCACTTGATGACTACATTCGAAGTAGTTTTGCTCTGCGTACCAGTGCTTACTGACATCCCATATGTACATATCAGTTCTAGAACTTCACGTTATTTGCATATTCTTTGTAAGTGTTCTTCTGTTAATTATTCCAATGCTTTTTGGAATAACAACAGAAGAACATCAACAACACTGCCTCGTTTATTTATTTTTTTGGGGGGGGGGGGAGAATCCCATATCTTTATAAGAAAAACAAAACTTGAATGCATTCTTGTAACAATTATTTTCAGGTCTTTCTATGAAGGCACTCGGGTAACCATCAGAAGAACGCCACTCCTACCTGTAAAATAATCCTTTGGCATTATATATAAGACGAAAGTTAAAAAGTCAACATCACGGAAATAAAGCTGGTATTCATTCATTAGTTGAAAGAATAAGCTCAATGCGTTAGTGAAAAGATCTCATAACTGCCAATGGGATTAGTCAAAACAAAATTTCTTATGCCCAATGGACCTATTTTACGCATGCCAACCACATCTACAATTAAAATTCAAATTACCTGTCAGCATATTTTCAGACAAAATATTTAGTCTCTCAAGGTGAGCAATAAGTATAAAAAACATTCAATCCTAAACGTCAATTTACTTTAAAGAAGGAACGGATAGATTTTATTACGAAAGGATTTATTATTATTTATTACGAGCTTCTACTTCGATTCTATTCTCATAATTTGCGTAATCATAGCATTACTCAATCTAAATATCTGGAATGTCTCATTCATTTTTTAAAAAAATGGTATTCTTATCATTTAGAAGACTCAGGAGATAAGAGTGATATACGGCGTATAGCAGTTCAATAATATATAACGAGTCATACCGATCACTTGATCGGTATGACTCGTCGAAGACTAAATAGTGCATTACTTTTTTGTGAATTCTAAACATTGGAGAAAGGTAAACTATGTTCGAATTACACGAAGCATTTTAGTTTATTATCAATTGGACTACATATCGATGTAAGTTTTCTAATTGCAGAATATCTCCTGAAGTTGCGTGTGCTAAATCTCTGTAGCATCTTACACTGCCTCTAGTTTAATTTTTGGTCAGGGAGGGTGGGAAATGAACTCCATATTCAGGGTAGTGTTTATGAAAAATCTCACTATTTAAGTCTCACTCGCATCTTACGATGGCCTCAGCATAAGATTAGACAAGTAGGATAATATTTATAAATGTATATTTATTTCTCAATTAATATTTATTAATTGGGAACTTTTCGGATCTTGACTTACGTTCAATAATTGTCTTAAAGACCAAAAAATATAATAAATCTTACGTTTTTCCTTCCAAGAAGGTCTGGGAAGAATTTTCAAAATAGTTTTAGATTATAAATTTATGTAATTAAGTTCAATGCTCAATTTAGATACAAGCTTAACTATTAATTCTTAATCATTACATAAAATCATCAATGGGCTTGTCCAATGATAATAAGAAAAAAAAATAAAAAATACCACGCGTTACTAGTTCCACAATTACACTCTGTAATTTATGATAAGTATATGGCGTCAGTAAAGGGTGCTATACGGCACACATTAAAGCGCAAATAGCTGAAATTTATCATTTACGCACAATTAAATCTTATAATGAGCATTTCTTTCCATTATCATTGGATTTACAGGAAATGTTAATAGGTCTAATTTAAAAAATGCTAATAAAATGAAGAAACTATCGAAAACCAGCATGGTACAGAAATGAAAACAAACGAATGGCTTCATGTAATTAACGGGGAGGTAAAATGCATTCTTTGCTGCAGTACAATATGCATTACTTGCAATCTGGCTAACTTTTATTTATGGATGTCATTCACATTAAATAGATATGTCAAAATTTTCAAGAATATACAATCTGGAATCGAAAACATTATTTCTTAAACTACTATATGTATATAACTACTTTAGATGGTTTTTGTACAAAAAATTAGTGCCAAAAGTTTAACCACTTACATCATATGATCATACTTAAGTTTTAGACAAAAATGTTGCAATTGTTATGTGGAGTTAACAAAAATTTCTGAATTTGTAAGTTACGTGTAAAAATATCGCCCAAGGGGAAAAACACGTCTTGTAGATATAAAGTATATATATATATAATATATGTACTTTATATATTCTTCAAATCTGGTCACCGACGCGACCAAAATTTTCAGTCTTTATATGAAGCCAGTTTTGGAATTAATTGATCATTAGTACACACAAATAAGTATGTTTATACACGGTGGCCCAATAAGTCACGAAGGGGATTTAAAATGTGGATAACTGATTATTAGAAAAATCTCCACGTTCTGTGTTTCATTATAACAAAAATAAAAAATAATAATAAATAATTATTAAATGTTTAAACCCCTTCGTGACTTATTGTCCATACAACACATACACCGTAAGCTCGGGTTTCAACTTGCAGAAAGTTTTCAGACGTCATGTAGATATACAACCTTTCGACAGTTGACACTGTTAATAGTACAACTTGATATTACAGCAATCCCTCGATTAATGCGCTCTTTAAAAACAGGCGTATTAACCGAAAACGCGCTAATCGAATATAATAATCTATGGGGAAAAGTATAATTCGTTCCGCAAATTTCTTTTTGGACTCTTAAATTTTAATTGCTAGCAGTAATTTCATTGGACTTTGCAACTTTATAACCAGGTTGAGATTTCTGATTGTAACCAGCAAATATTTAATGTCGGTGAAACAGATCTTAAAAGGTCTGTTTCACCGAATTTTAAATATTTGTTGGTCACAACAATCCCCTTCTTGTATAATTTTCTTCAATATCTCTGGATAATTTGCAGCCACCTCTTTATCTGCACTTGCATCTTCATCTCTGATTCGAACATTATGTAGGCTATTTCTCTTTTTGAAATGCTCAAACTACCCAGCACTAGCGTGGAATGCTTCTTATCCATCATTGCTAGCCCTTTCTTTCAAAGATTGCAAAGAGAATGCTTTTGATTTAATAAGGTCAGTGCTTAGCGGAATCCGTTTCTGGCTACAATCTTCGATCCATGTAGAAAGAATATTCTTTAATTCAATCATTATAATACTTTGATTCGAGTGGTGTGTGCATGCATGATGAACTTGAAGCAGCCTTACCTTTCTCTTTGTATTTAGCAGCTTTTACTTAAAATTGTGTTCTTGTCCTATCTTTGCTCAGGACTCGCCTTGTTCATTTTTCTTTATTATTTCAAGTTTTTCTTCCAATCAGATTACTTTTCGAATCATTTTCACACTTCTGTTTTTTTGATCACTAATTCTTTTACTCATGATTAAAGGTTAGGAATATAATTTAAAATAAAAAAAAAAAATATGAAAAACAATTGCACGGGATATGATCAGCAAAATGCTACGTAATTAGCAGACAAAAATTCTGGCGGTATATTTGGAACATGGTGTACATGGAAATAGTGTAGTATGCCATTAAAAAATAACTTTGTAAAATGTTTTACTGGTAGCTAAATTATTTCATCCTGGTGAGTGATTTTTTAAAATAGCCTTAAAAATGTATATATATATATATTTTTTTTTTAAATCTGCAACGTTTATTTTTAAGATGTAGGTATACAGGCGCACTAATCGAATTTTAGAGGAGCATCAATTGCATTTGAGTATAGAAAAAAAAAAAAAGACGCACTAATCGGAGATGCATTAATCGAGGGTTTACTGTATAATCACCAGGTTGATAAAAACCAAAATTAGACTAAATTTTGTTGCACGAAATTGACTAAATAGTGTCAACCGTTTTGAAAGTTACTAATTAGATGTAATGGCACGCATGTGCACAAGGCTGAACAGCTGAAAAAGTTTTCATCCTCATCTATTCTGTCAAAAGAATCTAGCTTTATTTCTAGGTCAGCATACCGTTTGCTATTACGGCAATGAGTCCAGTGCATTATGTCGACTAATGGCATATGACTTCTAGCTTGTTTGCGATATGAAAATCTAATTTTCCATAAAAATAAACTGCACTTCTATATGAGAACGGTCAATTCAATTTTGGTTGAAAAACCTTAAGGTTTTTGGTGTCCTAGATGAGATTACTAACCAGTCAGTCGGTATCAGCAATGTCTTTTGGTCTTTCCAACCAACGAGCATTGCTGATAACACTGAAATAACGGACGTTCGCAGGTCGGTGGTGTGTTCAATTGACTTATCAGTTTAGCTCTCGAAGAAAAGGACGTGTGTTCACAAACTGCTTATTTGTCTCTGTCTTGCAGAGACAAAATTTTATAGGAGAAAGAACCTTTACCTAGTCTACGACTAGTTAATTTAACTTTGCCTACACAAGACTTAGGAGATTAAAATTCTTATCACTGCAGATTGATCTGAACCTAACAAAAATAAAACTTGTTGGCAGCCTGATTTTTTTTTTTTTTTTAATAGAATGAAGCCTAAAGGTGTGGCGTCGGTTTGTGCTCAAGTTACAAATGAATTTAAAGGGGGTATGGGGGGGGGAAGCTACATCTAACTGCGGAATATTGAGGTGTGGTCCTATGTTTTATGAAAAACAAACAAAAAAGAGAAGAGATTAGAATGAAGAAACCTAAACGTTCAAATTAAGTGCCGTATATAATAAAATACCTACGCATCGAGAGATATCCGACGTCGAACATCTCCACCCAGAGATGTTGGAATGCTATTAACCTAAATGAGACACGTCTCGAGGGTGTGTTAAAAGCACGCCAATCAAACTTCTTTTTTTTTTACAGCTAAATTAGTATTAAAATGCTTAAATTTCCATTTAGGTTATCAAAAGTGTTCCTCAATGGCATTCGAACACGTTAATCAAGATTTTTATTATAATAATGCAAATTAGTGATTCAAATGATACATTAAAAACATTGTTCAAAATATTTATTCTGAAAGAAATTATCAGTATCTTTTTTTCTAGCTAAAAAAAGGCTAAAATTTATAATTTTTCATGAAGCCGCTTGCTTGGTGTAGAATTACTTAAAAGAGGGTTGTACTTCCCCCCCCCCCCCTCAAATCGTTAGCATTTCAGTGAACTGACAATCACTGCCGAGAGCAACAATGAAACTCGCGTCTTTTCAAGCAGTACAATAACCAGTGACAAATGGAACAAAAACCTTTATGTTTGGAATTATGACAAGCAGAGCATTTCAGCAGATGTATGGGTCTCCTATTAACTGAAGACAAAGCACTCGCGGGCACTATCAATGGACCTCGCAAGGAAAAATTGTCAAACATGCAAAGTGAAGAAGTTGTCAAAGGCTATGGATGCATTCTCTTCAGCACCATCTAAGATCTAAACTATGTCCCAAGCCGAGATATGTTTCATGCCAATAGGGCAGATCTATCAATCGAGTGAAATGAAAGCATCCACCCTACTTTTCCGATATGAGTACTTTTACCTCTTCGTTATGATCAACGAAACAAACCTGAACAATCATATCACGAACACTTCCTCTCCTATAAATAATCAAACAGTAAGAGATGCGATTTACCAAAGTAGTGGAGATAATTATTGGAAAAATACAAACTGGAATAAATGAAGAGAAAAGCCAACCAACAGATTATTTATTTCCGCTATTCTTTCTTAACACTGTAGTTGGTAAAACTTCCACGCTGAACATTTCCCAACTCTTAAATCAAAATAATCAGATTATGAAATATTCATAAGAAAAATTCCAGGGTTTAATCAGTGGGCTTAAAATCCCACAATATGCGGCTATGACAGTAGGTATGTAGGGGGGGGGGATGAACGACCAAATTTTAATTCGGAGCTTCGTAAATTAAAAGTATTTCAATTATACAGCTGCAAAGGAATGCACTGTTATCTATCTAATCTACGAAAATCTAGCTATCTACATTACCCGATACAAATAACGTACACAGTACCGTAGATAGAGGGATTAGACCTATTAGCAAACTGCTCGCGTCAGATTAAAATTAACTTAATTCAGACAGCCGAATGACGTCAAATCCAGAAGACAGTAACGTGTTCTCAAAAGAGTAGACAGTTTCGGCCTGTGGAATCTAAACGCAATGTATTGGCAGCGAGATACTTCCTTGACACGATACAACATAATTAAGTATCGTTCTGGATGCAAGGAAGCGGTACTGGAGGATCCCTGAAGGTGCTGTCTAAGTTCAAGTGAATTAAACCTGAAAAATGAAGACAATACAGCGATCTATTTCCCTTATTTCTAAACCCCGCCACAAAAAAATGAGAAAATAGCGATAAAATTTAGAATCATTTCGCTCTTCCACTTTTTTTTCATTCATTAAATAGAATAATTTTAATCGAAAATATTGTGCACAAGTGTTGCAACGCATGCAAAATGAATTATTACAGCGAAAACTATCAACGACAAGGACGCGTACTGCGGATCTTTTTTTAGTAATAAACACCTGGTTCCAATGATGCCGTTCGACTTCTAATTTCGAAGACGAATAACATCTTTCGAGTAGCGACTACACTCAGAGAAACTTCTGTCGCATAAATAAAATATGCAACGAGAGATGAAAGAAACGTGCCGACTCCAAACTACGGCATTGTGAGCGGAACGTGGGCAACTATAAATTTCGTTTATTTGAAATTTTTAACGTGGACACATCCGCGCTCCGTGCCGTCCGCCTGCCAATACTGCAAATGGATGGAGCTCCCTCTACCTTCCGTCGTATTACCTCCGTTAGCGGGGTGGAAGTTTGGCTCGGCACGTTACGTGGATAATATTGAAGCTGCCGACGTTATCGACTAGGAAAGCGAGCGAGAGAGAGAGAGAGAGACAGAGAAAAGGCGAAGGAGCCAATCCACCGTGATATGGTACATGCGCTCGGGCAGGTGACTCCTTTGTCAGCAAAGTAGAGAAGACGTTCCGAAAGTGCTCAAACAGATGGTGGACTAATGGCCGTGTTAGGGCACGAGCTTCGTGCAACTGCACATCATCAGCAAACCCGCTCGTTCGCACGCTGCCAATCACAAGAGAGTACTGAAAAATAAACAAACTAGGTCGTAACATCACTAGAAAATGAAGGTTGCTCGATGTGCATGGGAAAAGCCCGTGAGAGTAGCGAGAAACTATCCGGTGAAGTTGTGCACGCTTTTTTTTTTCCCCTTACAACCTAAAATGTAAATATTTCGAGGATAAACGATATTGCAATAATTCTGAAATGAAGGAAAGTGCTTCAAAATATAAAACGTCACATCATGCCATCTAGCGGAAAATAAAGAAAGCATAATTTATCTACTTGATGGCCGCGCATTTCAAAAAATAAATTTAACACAATAACATCAAAATACTTTACAACTATAAAAACTTGAGCTATACAAAATGTAGCAAAGACAAGAATTTGGGACATCAAGTTATTTAGGCGAAAGACTGACATATGAAGCTGTAAATAATTTATCAACTCGAAGAAATAAAATTGGTGTATCTGTTTCCTTCAGGGCACCATGTAAAAAGTGGAAAAAAAAATTCTTGACAAGAGCATCTCGACGAGATTTCAGCACCATGGATTAAAGTGTCAATCTTTGGCCGTTTCTGAGCTCAGTATGGGATCACAGTGTCTCAACACCCATCTATTAGTTATAATAAAACGGTTTTCTCGCGCAGCATCAAATGTACAATATGGAACAGAAACGCAAAAAAAAAAAAATAAAAATAAAATGTAGACTCTATTGAAAACGTGTTTCGAGGCAGAAGCTCACGACTATGGATTAGGAATGTAAGCCGTGCATGACAGAAAAATAAGGTAAGGTGTGGGGATTGTCTTGTATTCATTTCGCACTGAGTGTAGTCATGAAATAAGTTCGTCTACAATTAAATATAAATTATCCTATTTGCAAATGCATAATGCAACAATAAAAGAAAGAAAAGCTCATTAATGTTTCAAGTAGGAGTAATCCCACCGAATTCAAGTCTTCCACTCTAATGCGAAATGCCACTGCCCCTGTGAAAGACGTTTCTCAGTGTGTCACTCAAGCTTACCAAACAAAAAAACAAAAAAAAACGGAGAAACCGAGGAATTTATGATAAATCTAATTATGGCAGAACATCTTCCGACCGAGAGTTTTCCCCTTAGGCGATTCTATCACTCCAACGCTAAAGCAGAGTGGCTTATAACGTATTATAAGCCACTAATTACAACGTATAAGGAAGAGAATAAGACGTTTTCTTTGGTATGTTCAAAGGTTAATGTATGCGACTTCATACCATAGCTTTGTGAATAAAGCTCACAACTTGATATCAGACAAATGTAGTGGTTTCTTATTTAGAGATGTCAACTAAGTAATTTAAATAACGTAAAGTAGGATTGTAAGAGAATTTATTGCTACAGACAAAATCTGGAGTGGCACAGTGTACTGTGCAGCAAAGTAAAGCAGCTTCAAATGCCAAAATGTGACAAAAAGATAAAAATAGCATTGAAAATAACGTCGTACCTGCGCTCGAGAAATGCCACCACGCCCTAACCTAAATATATAAATAAACTATCGACGATTTACTCGGTCAACAAGGCAAAGGACTCTCGTAAAGCTCGAAAAGTTATTCGGAAAAGACTTTATCTTTCCACTCCAATTTACTCTTAATTATTTGCTTACAATGAGTAAATATTACCATACTACAGACTGATAATTCCAAGTTCGAACAGATACTTTTCAATATTACGCCAAGAAAATGAGTTGATCCTTTCATCATCATCATCTACAATAACACATCTTCAAAGCATTATTGTTAACAGAAGGTATAAAAGTCCGATAAAAATGGGAAGGGGGATTATATATACAGTACGTGTCTAGAAAATCCATATTTTCAAAATAAATTTACGGAAATATGTCAAGCCTACTTTAATGGGGTAGCTTAAATGTTAGTGTCTGCCGAATTGCAATACAGTAGTTCAAATGGTATCGTTTCAGATTATCTCAATACTGTTGCTAATATTCAGGAGAGTAGGCAACTTAATGAAAAAAAAAAAAAAGCATGAAACCTGTGTTAAAAAATTCATAGACAAAAATCACAATTTTTACAAAAAATCATGTTCAATTTGTTTATAGAGTAGTTTACTAACGTTTTCCTTTAAATTCTATTTGCAAAAATGGGGTAGGAATCGGAAGAGAAAAGGTTGTATATAACTATTTTTAGTGGGGAAAATTACACGCAAAAAATACAACTCCTGTTATGGAATCTTTAAATAAAGTGTGCACATATGAACAAGAAGAAATCGAAAGAGTCAGTAATATCTATGAGGATAACTATGAAAATAGTCTTGAGCAATTATTTACCAGGATGCTCGTTTGGTGCAACAAGTTTGACGAGATGCGACAGTATTAAAGCACATTATGTAGGAAATCATTAACAAGGTAATTTTGAATGATGAATGTAAATTTAATGACTTCAACTTTTCACTGACGAAAGCGATGCATGAAGAGTATATGAAATGTGCAAAAGAGGGACGCAATTTCTAGACAGTTTACATTCCCGTATAATCATGTTCTAAAGTGCTATTTGTGTTTACAGGTTAAGCTATATTGATGGTCGTCCTCATGCTTCCATTTGTTGATCTCTATCTACAAAGATGATTCCTCACTGGGCTAAAGGAATGGCCAGGCAACTCACCGGATTTAAATCCGGTTGGCATAAAGAAATGTCAAGAAGACGAAACCTGCAACGAAAACAGAATATAGCTTGTGGAAGAAAACGACATTAAACACCTTAATTATATACGTCTGTGAGGAGTTTGCTGTATTCATACAGTAGGGCTTATACATATATAGACCAGGTCTACAAACCAGGATTAAGAATTAAACCATGACGGCTTCAGTTGGCCGATTTGATACGGTCTTTAGTAGACTTTTAGTTGCATGAGCAAAAATTGACGGAGTTCAATTTTTGATCGACACTTTTCGGCGAAACCAAAAGGTTCCAATGCAAAGCTGTTTTACACCCATCTCTCTCTCAGAATTTAGAGATTGAATTATTAAAATTCCTTAATAAAAAAAAGTTTATAAAAAATTGTTTATAATCCAAATTTGGATTAATGCGTTATATAATTATAAAAAAATAATCGTGCACCACGCTACATTTACCAAACAGACTTCAACGCGCACATAGTGGTGTTCAAGTGTTAGGCTAAATTATTAAAATTTAGCGTAAAAATAGTTGATATGTTCGTCCAGAATCCCACCCTGGGATTTATCATCCTGCAAAGCAGGCAAACCGGCCTTGAGAACTCAACACTTCAGGACATAGGATACACCGGGGCGTAGGGCCGACCACCTTATCCTCTGAACGGTTTCACAGGATAAGGTTGTTCTTTAACCGCAAGGTAAAAGAGGGTATAAAGAAGATGAGATGAATCCTTTGAGAGATTTTTTTTGTAATGCATATGAATCGCAAAAATACTCAAGGCCAAAAGGCGAGCATAAATTGTCTGTCTGCGAGTTCACTTTCGTACGAAAGTGAACTCACAGACAGACAATTTATGTCGTGGTGCACGACAGCTCGTTATTCGAGCGAGGGAAAAAAAAAAAAAAAACTAAATGATTTTCCCATTCCCAGCATAGTGGGGAAGATCTCGAAAGAGCCATGATGAATATCGCCACTCCCAAAAGCTATATGAGTTCTCGAATAGCATACATCGCATTGGTATTAAACATTTTCCGCTGATGAAAGTCGTCAATCCTAAGACTATCTGGGAAAAAAGGCATAGATGGATAAAGCTATAATGACTGAGATGTTGCAAGGTTTTAACTCGTGCCAATATTTGTATTCTTTTTGCTTTATACACAAAGATGTGTACAGAAAAATGTATGCCTAAATCGTCAATAAATAGTCAACTTCCATGCAAACGACTCAACACCAATTATAGCTCGTGGATACTTGGCACGCACCAACCTTTCAAGTTTCATTCTTATAACAACTTTAAAACTTTCTCTACTTTCTTTAAACCACTTGCTTGAATCTAAATCCAAGAAATTTATCTTCTATCATACACACATTAAACCGAATAGTTTTCTGAAGCCGTGGTACTTGTCTTCTATAAACTAAGTTTCACGATGATATGATTAACTGTCCTACATTACCTCTATAGCTATGCCTGAAAACTTTCTACCAGCTGGTTTGTCAATTTTGGAAAGGAAAAACTACAGTATCGGGGATACTGCTACTTTCCAAAATTGACAAACCAGCGGTAGAAATCAGCTAACTTACTATATGAAATATAGTAAGTTAGCTGATCTTACTATATGAAATATAGTAAGATCAGCTAACTATAGCTGAAAAAGTTTTATGAATGTTCCTTAAATCAGGATGAAATTCGACCTTGGGTCTTTTTAGATGATAAATGATATTCAACACCTAGTTTGACCAGTGTACCATTTTGTTTATTGAAGGTTCGAAAAAGGTACCATGGTTGGTCTTCTACAACAGGATTCCCAGATTAACTGACTCAACTCGCTCATGACACTCATGTGCAATAGGTTTTTTTTTTTCTAAATCATCCTATAGAAGCATATGCTCTCGGTAGACCCAGATACACTTACCAATGAATAAAATTGCGTGCGCGTTTTCTTGGGGGGAGGCTTAGCTTTTGCACGAATTATTATTTTGCTCTATTTTAAGTGTGCATAAATCCCATAGCCTCACCCCCGAACAAGTAAAGATTATGATAGTTTTAGACCAAACTTAGACACGATTTTCTTAAGTCATTTCATGAACTACGACGCAACTGATTCTATGCAATTTCTTACGGTCAGAATATAAACTTTAAATCATTTGCGTGGTCATGTTTCTTTGTTAAAGTTGTCCACCACTATGTGTAATTCACGTAACTTAAGAAACCAATGATTCCTTCTCAAAAAGGAACCAATGCTTCTTTTGTACATAAGAGGAAAATACCACTTCTTGGTAATTTTTAAAAGTTTGTGACAAACAAAAGTTCTTTTTGTTTATAGGATGGCTGGTTTAAACACTGTTGTCAAGAACGAAATAGGCGACTAGTGCATAACTCAGTGGTACGAGGATTAGTCACTACTACTGCGTTCGAGTATAACTCGGACCAATATGCTACGAATATACGGCTGACTGCCCAGTCAACCGGCAAAAATGTCCATAACAGTAAGTGGGGGAAAAAAACAAAACAGGATCTACAGTGTGTGCGTTTCAATTAAAATGACAGAAAGTGTTATTTTTAAGAACTGAAACTCTAGCTTTCATATACAGATGGGGGGGAAAAAACTGATATTCAAATACACAAGTGGTCGATAGTGAAGAGCGACCCCAAAGATTAATAATGATAGCTATGTGATTAAATGCTACATCAGACGGGTGCATTCTCTCCGATATGGAAAATCGTTTCTCTAAATGGCACATAAACTCGCGGACAACACAAGAAAAATAAATTTTATTTGCTGTGCGTAGTGCGATAAAAGGCGACAGTTTTAAATACTGAAAGAAAAAATAAAGACTAGACAGTTTCCTTTTATTAAAAAAAAAGTATAACAAATTATACGTAGGACAACAAATTTTCGTTTAGGATGCGATTTGAAAAACCACAGAGCTGATGGGAATATGAAGCGAGAGTGATATCTCGTAATAAACTGGAAAATTAAAACAGCATATTATTAGGTTATTGTAATTAGTCTGAATAACAACAGCGAGATGGCGTCTGTATTTTTTTATCATTATTTTATTTATTTCTTATTTATTTTGAGGGGAAGTTACGACTCAGTGTGAGGCTGGGTAAACTGAAAACACTCAACGTTCTTCAAGGATTCGATCTAGTTTCGCATCCTGATCAGGATTCGAAACTAGATCGAAATCTAACCAAAAAGCATGACCTCTGAATGTCAACAGAGAACAAGTTGCTGTAACAGAACGAGAACGTTCTTTTAGAAGGGTAATCGCTTGTGCCATCATACTTGGTCAAACACTATTACCTAAGTACTTGCACTCTTCGTGCCTAGACTATTTAATTTTAGGAAATACTTCTATTTCCTAAAATTGACTTTTCACCCTCCAGGCGAACGTGATTTAGACGGAAGAGGTCCAGATAGCTGAGAAATGTTCATTCTCTTAAGCGAAAATTTTAGAAACAATTTTAGAGGTCACTTTTGTGACCTCCTCTAAAATTGTTTTGAAATTCTCTACATCGCTTAGAAACAACATTAATATCGAACGGGGCCATTTTGGAGAATGGTTTAGCGTGAAGTTCAACGAAAACAAGTAAGACTATACCAGTATATTATCTGTTTATTACGGTTCCCCCCCCCCTTCTGGTCACTTTGTTTTGCGCGAGAACAAAAACCTAAGCATGAGTCTTCAAAGTGAAAATGTCCTTTTTCTACAGAATACAGCACCTGCGTAGCACTGTAGCGAGGAAATGTAACATTTGAGCTTCAATTTTTTTTTTATTAAGTTCATAATATGGAGCTAAACGTTTTTGAACTCGAGGCTTTCCAACCGAAAGGCAAACCCCACAAAGTCCTCGACACAGAGTTACAGAGGAACTGCCGTGCGCCATGGACGAGGGCAAAATTTGTATTATCAAAAAATAAATACGAGTGCAGATAAATATTTGTACATAAAATGACAGCCAAAGTTTTGATAGGCTTTCATATATGAACTCCGGAACAAGCAACACGTAGCGCAGTTGGAAGCAATACTCGTTGGCTGGAAAGACCCGAGTTTAAATTGGGTCTAGAATACGAGGAACATTTAAGGACTTGTATGGCTGCATGCGAGTTAGCAGTCTCGTACGATGATGAAAAAAGATTTTCACCCTTGGAATTCCATTCTTCCTTAATCTTGTAAAGCAAACAAACCAGACGGCAAAATACAACGGGCAATATATTTAAGTATGAAAGGTAACCCTCGTATAACGCGGATATTAGGTTCCA
This sequence comes from Typopeltis vanoorti, assembly GCF_054136105.1. Taxonomy (NCBI): domain Eukaryota; kingdom Metazoa; phylum Arthropoda; class Arachnida; order Uropygi; family Thelyphonidae; genus Typopeltis; species Typopeltis vanoorti. The sequence continues at coordinate 121,853,704 of NC_143554.1, forward strand.
TAGAAATACCGCGTTATATTAATCACGTTATGCGAGACTCAGATCACATAGAAAAAGTAGGATTATGTTCCGAAATCTTTTTTTTTTAATTATATAAACAATGACATATTCAACAAAAATATTTTATTTAATTCAGGTAATTCATATAAGTTAAGAAAACAAATTATGAAACAAATACATAGTATAAAATTATAAAAGTTATAAATTATACGTAAACTTCAGTGCACGTAATGCATAAATATTTTACGCAAAACAAATAAAGTGCATATTTTAATCGTCATCACTGTCTTTAAAAATAACATTTCGTAGATGTTCGTTATTTACGAGTGGCCATCACTTGAAATGTCTTGGAGATCATCTGTATAATTCTCATTGGATATTTCGGCTGGTTTAGTTATCAAGAAGTCAGTAATAGGACCTTGCTTATCATTATGCTGCAATTTTTCATTAAGTTCATAATATGGAGCTAAACAAATATCCAATTGTCTCGTGAATTTTCCGGACCGCTCCATTGAGGGATCATTATCCGTAAAACAACTTCCTAACTCTTCTTGCCAAGTCCAGTCCTTCTGCTAATTTCTTTAAACAGAATTCTTCAACGGATTCATCACAATCAGAATCTTCGGTAGATCTTTCCCCGCCATTTGGTTCGACGTCATTTCTTAATTGCAGTTCCTCCTCATTTAAATCTGTTTTCCCATAAATAAGTACCACTAATTTCGTTTTCAAACCATATCGCAAAAATGTGTGCGACGTTCATTATACGACTTAGCTCAGGCATCCATTGGAGGTAGACGTCGAGTTAAGTCATATTGATTTATTTAAATTCAAAGTCCTTGCAACAACTCTTGATTTTTCTCCATTTTTCGACCAATTTTAATTTTATTTAATTTTTTCTTCGAGAGAAATTAATGTTCTTTTCAATGTTGGTTCCCCCCCCCCTTTTCGTTGCAGTTTTAGTGGCCATTACTATACAATTTTTTTTACATAAAAAAGCATTGCATATTAATTATGTAACTCACCAGAAAATAAAGTGCTCAACTTGAAATTAACACACTTATGATTTTTAATGCTTTCTTGGCAAAAAACGAAGACAATTTTCAACAATAAACACTTTAACGACTGACGTACATGCGTGCTAAAGGGTATTTCCCCTAATATAAATTCGCTACTTATAACTACATGCGCGATACGGGCAGACACAAATTTAACGAAAATAAAGTCCGATTTTTAAGTCGCGCGAAAAATATATGAAAAGATAAAGGGTTACTACAATTTGTAGACCGTGTTATATCGAAACAGCGTTGTAAGTACCGCGTTGTATGAGGGTTACCTGTACTTCACTAATTACTCAGTTAGTGAAGTTGTAATCTAGTAATTCTTTAAAGATAGTGTTTTTTCCAAGTGCATATATAAGCTGTTTGGAACATGTATGGCATCCAGTATATTACATTTGCGTGTACTCTTCTGGCCGGTTTGTCTGTTTTACCGGATGAAAAACCCGAGTTTTAGAAGAGATGCCACCCCCCGACACTGGCTAATACCTCCAGTTAAAAATTTCTTAGAGAGGCTCTTCGCATCATATACTGGATATATATATAAAAAAAAAATTAAAAACATTAAAACCGAGAGAATCTCCTCCCCCTGCTAATGACACTGGCTAATACTTCCAGTTAAAAATTTCTTAGAAGGCTCTTCGCATCTTATCTGGATATATATATATAAATTTTAAAAAACTCATCTTTCCAATCAAAGGAAATCACTTTTTATACACAAGCGATGATGAAATTCATTAGTGCCACAATGATATTCGAACCTAGTTTGTAGGCTGGAGAGCTGAGTTGCTGTATACTCGTTCAAAACAGATAGCAAATTAACAAGCTAGTGGATAAACTGGCTGCAACTATTTAAAATGCAGAATATAATAAAAAAAAAAGAAATCTTAATACAGCCATTCTACAACCTGTATATGGGTCTGCATATGCAAAATCAACACCAGCGAGTATTACAGTTGAGGCTTTAAAGCACTGCTCTACAGACATCAAAGAACAACTCCTACACATAACTTTGCACTTTCCGGAGGAAAGTTCCTAAACAGTGGAAAGAAGGTCTAATAATAATAATACCAATTCCAAAAAAAAAAAGGGGGTAACCTGAACAAACCTGAAAACTACAGAAGAATCACACTCCTTTCTACTCCGCTAAAAATCTACAATAGAATTATATTAAATAGAATTTAACCACATAACTCCATTACTTCGAACAAACCAGGCTGGATTCCTCCCCGTGGTACTCTAGAACACATTCACTGCATCAGAAGACTAATAGAAGGTTCAAAGGATAGCAACCCACAATTACTTTTGAACTTTGATTTTACTAAAGCATTTGATTCTGTTGACAGGGAACGACTATGGGAAACACTCAAACTTTATGACATTACATTCCACCTAAAATTATCAGGGAAATCAAAGCACCCTACCAGTGATATCAGGCCACAGTACTAGTTAATAAAGATAAAAGAGACCGTTTTCCCATCACTACAGCAGTCCTACAGGAAGATACCCTTGGCCCCATATTTATTCATCATAGTGATTGACTATATTTTTCAACTGATTCAAGTTAAATCTGGAATCCTCATCAAAGACCCATACACATATATATATATATACATACATACATATATATATACACACAGATGCACCTTGAACACCTGAGCTTTGCAGATGATATAGTCCTCATTGACTCCAACGTTACAGATGCCCAAAACCACTTCAGCAGCCTTAGGAGAACCGCGGAAATATTTGGACTAAAAATAAACTAAAAAAAACAAAGATATTAAAAAATCAGATCTATATAAATTAAAATGATTTATATAGATCATTTTAATTTTGATTCCACATAAGTCTTAATAAAGTATGGAAGAACCTCACCTCAAAGGAGACAAAGATTCGTCTTTATAAGTGCACCAGCCAGTCTATCTTTCTGTACGGCTCCCAGACCTGGAACATCTCAACAAAAGCAGCAACCAATATTATAAATAGCTTTGGAACTACTTGTCTAAGAAATATCCTGGATTACTCCTGACAAGACCACATCTCAATTCTACTATATTAAATGAAACCCAGCAAGATCCTTTAGTCAGCACTGTTTAAGGAAGCCGAATAAAATGGCTCGGCCACCAACTCAGGCATCCACCCTCTGCACCTTTTGATGCTCTAGTCCTCTACGCCCCTACAAAAAAAAAAAAAAAAAAAAAAAAAAAAAAAAAAAAAAAAAAAAGAGGCGGACCCCGAACTCAATATTGAAAATACATCAGCAATATTTTCCCCCCAACTCTCCGCTTCAGAGATCCGTTAATTAGCATATGACAGAGAAGCCTGGTTTTCCTTAACGTCATAAGAACCTCCAAGTCCTATCTTAGTGTACATAGACTACTTATTTGTTTTGATTGGTTTCCCTATTTATAATTGTAAAATTATAAATAAACGATGATGATATGCAAAATATGACTTATGCTATAGTTAACTAGTGATCCTAAAATAAAGGTCGAAATCGGTATAGGAAGGGACGTCACCTTAAATGTATTTGCATTATGCGATACTAAATGCAACTTATATCGAAGTCGACTGTTCGAGAAGGTAAGGTAATTGGGAAGATACGCTCTGCACGCAAACTTATGGTTTTGATTACAGCGAGATAAAATATGGATGAAAACAGGGATGAGAAGGAAATAAATATTTTTTCCTTTAAATTTCGAAAAGTGACAGAACTCGAAAAATAATTTGATATTAGCTGTATTCGTGTGACAAAGTCGTTCCAATAACCCATATATTCGCCTTTTAATAGTGCTTTTGTTTATTGGTTTTACTGGCCTTAAAAAAATGGGGGAGACGGGTTTTTAAGGTGTTCGTATCCATTAACGCGTTATACCCATCCTGAAGTATTTTTTGCAAACGTTCGATTACTTGCAAAATATTACAGATTCGAGAAATAATAATGGATATTTATTATTTTTGCTTTTAATAAATTTTACTGGCAAGTTTCAAACTCCATTGAAGATGAGACTATATTTTCTTATGATATATAATATACAATGAAATGCAGCGAGGAAAAAACTGCTGACTGATAATACACAATCACGGTCTCATCAACCAATGGCGTAATCCTACTCAAAGAAGATGAGTATTTCTTGAAATGGAAGAAAATCAAAATGTCCAGAAATCAACAAAACAGCTTTTGTGAACTTAAAAATACTGTTTCTATGGCAACACGTGGTATGTGAGAGATTCTTTCTGCAATAGCCGGAAAAGAAATGTAGCGAGTTCTGATACGATAGTTAGCTATTTTATAAAATAAAATGAAAAAGGAAAGAAACAAATCACATGTTCGTCGCTTGGGTGTATTGATGAGCTAAAGGCGAACATGACTGAACAGGAACAATTTCATTGTTCCGATCGATCACAAAGCGTCTGACAGTAGCGCATATTTCATTCCACCAGCAATCGATACACGCACGGTTTTAAAAGGAATGTGCCATTCATTCAATATTGCAGTGGATGGTACGACGTCCATCATTAAAATGCATGACAATGTCAAGACTGCCGACTGTAAAATGTCGGTCACTTAACCCAACATGTTGATTCGCAGATGACATAACAGAAATGATTAACAACTAGGACAGACAGCAGAACCAGCATCGCCTCGCCGATCCTTAATGACTGAAGCCATCAGCATTAGCAGTGGTGTAATTGATGAAGCCGTCGTTTCACGGAACATTTCCCTAAACGCTACACTAAAACGGAAACGAGCAGCTCAATGTTTGGTGCACAACAGCCGCCCACCGGAGCTATATTTTCCATAATATGCAAACAACGGCAGCAAGCAACTTTTGCGTAGGTTTTCAGTCCACCTGCCCGCTGTAAATACAGACTGTATATGTCACATGCGGAGGATTAAAAGCAATAATCTTCAATCTCAGTAAACTGCCATCAACAAACTTGATTTTCGCGAAAGATTGGCAACTGCGTGGGTAGGTGTTGGAGTATTATTTCTAAAATTATTTCTTTACGGCAGCATGAAGTAAACTTGAATGCTTAAAGCTCGGATCAAAACTTAATCTTCACAGAAAAATAAGTCGTGAAATCAACATTTCACAAACACCTTTCGCTTTTATTTATTTATTTATTTTTTTTTTTTTCAATTTGGCTTCAGTTGAACTATTTGTAGTTAGGCAAAACAAAATTATGTGTAGAGTAAAAAGGTGCTATCGCTTTTGACACGTACTTTTTTTGAATTTTTACGAAGATACCGCGATTCGATAGAGTTCTATGAGTAAATTTCTCGGACATTAATTCTCACAAAGTCAACAGAAATATCTACGGTTGCAAAATTCGACTTTGGACAATTTCAAACACGGTACAATTATGAGCGCATGCTTTTTTTTTTCTTTTCTTTTTTGTCACATGCGTACAGTGCAGCGCAATCATTTTGGTTATGAAATCAGTTGGAGGTTCCAAAATACTTAAGTTCTTCCCGCTCCCCGTTATAATTAAACTTTTATTAGCAAAACAACCTGAAGTGACTTTTTCATATAACTGAAACGATTTTATTAGCAAAAAATATTCAAACTAACTCTTGGTTCGATGACGCAAGAATGCTATTATACAATGCACTTTTTTTTTTTTTTTAATGACTATCTTAAAAGATTTCCTTACTTGATGTTAGTTTGGGTTCAAAAAGATAAGTAAATGGTTATTCATGTTCACTGATATTTCAAATATGCGTGCCACAAGCTACTAGTGCTGAAAATATAGCAAGGTTGCATATTACAGCATGCAGTAAAAAGAAAAACTTTGCATACATACCAGGAGTTAATATGCATGTCCGTCTTATATCGGAAACGCATATTATGGATGTTGTCAACGTGCCAGGTATATTCTGGCTTAAATTTAGAAGAAATGCAAATTTGAAGCAAACTGTTTCCGACAGTATGGCTGAAAATAAAAGATCACATGAAAGAATCCATAAAATTACTGGACAATGAGACAAACTGTTTTTTTTTTTTTTTTTTTTTTAATGTAACTACTCCTTAAAGGTGATTTAGCCGGTCTCATTCGGTGGCGGCAGAGTTCTTTTCCTCAAAACAAAGCAAATCGAGCACAAACGCAATTAATAAACAATATATTCATTGTCTTCAGTCTTAACTGAATCAAACATAGCTCAACTCTCGTCAAGATTTTTATTTATTATTTTTCTTTTAATTTCGTTGAATGAATTGGAAAGAAAACAATGCACATAATGAATTGACTACAAAAAAGGCTTAACCAAAATAGCCTCACATTAAGAATATTCCTCTCAAATCTTTCGTTTTCATATTCTCTTTAGTTAAAAAAAAAAAAAAAAAAAAAAGGGAGGGGGCGGGTGAGGTCATCTCGGCTGGAAAAACGGCCACGGCAATTAAGGCTATGAAACTAATATACATCTGTTATTGAGCGTACAATCTTCTGACTAGTTTTCACTGCTTTGTGGGATGAAACCCCACTTTCTGAGAATTCACTGGAGGTGTCGGTTCTCAACCGATACAAGTTTTGCGACCATTTTCAGCATAAACGGCATTCAATAATTTACGGTTGTCGATCCTCTGTTTATATTTCACTAAATCGCGTCACTGATTCTTCATTGACAGCAGTCGGAAGGAGCCCAGAATAACACTTATTTTCGTTGATGTGTTAGTTCATCTTTAAGACAGCCAAAGACCACTCGTCGTGTGGCACTAACTTAAATGTTAGTTGCACCATAGCAGTCTTAACGATTTTACACAAACACGCACTCAAAATGATCACACGCTATTCTCGACTCTTGTTCAGCGGCAACAACACAATAACATTCACGCGAACGATGTGACGTTTATGCAAGCAATAACTTGTACGAAGAGGTCATCAACACAAACTGCGCAATGTGGCTTGCGAAACAAATAAAACCTAAAGGCATCGGAGTTGTCTTGGACTTTCACTACTCTGCTTGAAAGACACGAACTCTATCTAGGAGACCGTATATCGCCTTTTATTAGTGCTTTTTGAATTCACTGGCTTGATAGCTGTTTCTTCGAATGGCTGTTCTGTTTGGTCTCTGATGAGAATCAATAGTTTGAAACAGTTGTCAGGCCAGTGAAACCTAAAAGTGCTAATAAAAGGCAATATACGGGCTCCTGGGCAGAGTTCGTATCCTTAAGTAGCGCAGGTCAAAGTCAACTCCAATACAGAAGGTTGTACTCTCATGAGCTCTCAAGTCTGTCTTGTGAAACTAAGTTTCTATACAATCGACTATGAAATAAGGATGGATTTATAACATATCTTATTTCTATTAATTTACTTCGCCGAAATGAAGCCTTTTATGCTCACTTTCAATAATTACAAAAATCCACTTTAGATTTTCTATTTAGCTGACTTTTCTATTTTCTGATTTTCTATTTAGCTGACCTCTAAATAATGAACTTAAGCACTAAAAATACGAATATTCGTTTTAAATGAATTTTCGAAAACCAGGTTAGCAACCTTCTGAATCCACCGTTTTTATTAATCGATAAACCAGAGTCAATTCTGCGACCTACGAGTTTCACAGCCTAGTAAAATCAATACTACCTGCTCAATTACATTTCCAATACTTCCGATCCATATTAACAGAGAAGCTGTCCATCAAACAAAACTATCTAATGTGTCTGACTACTGTATTGACAAACAGAGCGAATTCGTGAGATTTAGCAATGAGATGAGATGAAAGGCAGAGGGGAGAATTCTTTGTGCCATACAGTCCAGAGTAACTAGAAAGGCAGCCTGTAAAGAAAGTCAAGCTAAAACAGTCTTCTACTCGTATATTTCATTTAGAACAATTAACATAATGCTATATCCGAATAATGTAAACTTAATCACGCAGTACTATCACAGAATCCTATATATATCCGCCCCGTTGTGAGGATATCTAGCAGAAATTTGATTACGACTTTCAAAGTTCAGGGTCTGTCCTTTTTCATCTCCTCTTAGGAGATGAAAATTAATACAGATAAAATATTTTAATTCAGAAAGTTCTATATCAACCTCCATGTTACCTCGGAAGGTTTGATTAAAAACAACAAAAAAAAAAAAAAAAAAAGAGGCACGAGATCAGAACTGCCAAGAAGACTAACAAATACACAGAAATATAGTAATGTTCTGTAGTTGGAGTTTTTGTGCAGAGATCCAATTGCTGGAGCGAATAAATAAAGTAGGTCTGATTTCTGTTTTATAATTATTCATCATACTTGTCAAGGATTTAGGCTTAGAGCGGCCTGTTAAGTCTTAGAAGTCATCATTGAATCTCTTAAGAGGACGTCCTGGGTTACTTTTTTTTCCTAATGGTTTGTAATTTAAGACTTGTTTTGGTAATTTTTTGTTTTCATTCTTTCAACGTGTTCCATCCATTTATGTTTATATTTTTTTAAATTTTTTTCTATTACTGATTCCTGGTGTAATTCTTTCATAATTTCTTCATTTCTTTTGTAATCGAATTAGCGTATACTTTGCAATTTTTCTCATAAACTTCATTTCAGCTGTTATTAATCTTTGCATTTTTGTTTTATTGTCCAGATTTCATTTCCATACAATAGGACTGGTAGTGCTAACGTATTGTATACTTTATTGAGTTATTCATTTATTCTCGTTATTAATATACTGTATATTAATAATATTAATATACAGTATATATAATAATATTTATACAGTATATATTAATATAAAATATTAATATTTTTAGAATTATTGAATCGAAAAATATAAAACAATCAGGAATAAATAAAACTATCTGATAAGTTTCACCCGATGAGCTTCAACAGTCAACGGAAATACTAGTGAAGAGATACGACAATATTTATCCTTTTTAATAATTAGACGATTATATTTTTATCATTATTCGTTGCTTTCAATCACCAATACGCGGCCTGGAAGGCAACTGTTAAGGTACTGAATTTCCGAATAATTTGTACTGTGTCCATTAGGTCAACTATATTTTAGTCAACGGCAATTTAATGGTTACTCGATATCAAGGCCGCAAACCACCTATTCAACTGCAAGAAATGATTATATATAGAACCGAACACCGTACAACCTCAGATAAACTCAAAAATAGCTGTAACGATAACAAGAAAATCAAGATGAACTGTTTTCACCTTTAGAAAAACCGACTTTATTAGAACTAAAAATTTCAGCCTTCTCTAATCGAGATAAGTCGGAGATTTATTTGGAATTCTTGAGACGTGACACTTGGCCACAATTTTAGTCATTAAATTTAACATTTGATAAACGCTTTTTCTGGACTATTATCACCACGGCCAAAACGAGCTAAAAAAAAAAGTCCCATATCTGAAAGTAATTCATTCCTTCAAGCTATTGGTAGCCAATAGCTAGAAATACGATGTAATTCAAATGATAATGTTGGAGATACAGGAAAATGTTGATGAGAAACAAAATCCTGCAAAGCGCGAAATAGAATGCTAGATGAAATAATATATTTATTCAATTAAGGTGCAGTAAAAAGGAATGTCGCCTGCAGGTGAAAGATAACATGTAAATACGATGACATTAAATACGCAAACATATTTAACATAGCAATTGAATTAGATACTACAATGCATTCTACCAATGTAAGTCTACGGTAATACCCGTGGCGTTTAAATTTTGGAAGTTAACTGTCATCGCAGCACATTAATATTATTACCGTATAGTTTCGATCGTCACGGGTAATAACTACATTTAGCCGTTTCGTTCGAGCGTACATAAACGTTTTCTTTTTTCCCTCCCAGAACAAGAAAGTTGTTCTGAAACAATTTACAAGCACGACTGCGGAAAGGAAATAATGAAAACGCTAAAATTTCTAAATTAATTGTATGCCATGGCAACAATATTATTACTGTATACAGTTTCAATCTTCACGGATAATGAATTAAAAATTACAGCACTGTTTTTTTTTTTTCATATTTTAATACGCCGTTATAATAGATTCGCGAATAATTCCTTGTCCCAATAAAATACTAGCCAAAATTTTGAAATAAGCTGAATATGCGAAAAAATTCAAATGAATGAAATGTGATAGCTTTTCGAATACTCAAATATGAACATCTGTTTTGAAATGACAAACAGAACGTGCTTTAACTTCATTTAACGAGCCAATCGCTTGGTTTTAGCAATCAAATCTCATCTGTAGATTAATAAATACTGGAAATGCATTTATTTCAAGATATCAAAATCTTGCGTCTTATTTTGTGTACCAAAGCAGCAACTGCAATGAAATAGCTAAAAATACGCTGCGTAATGGACGAAAGACTCGAGGGGGGAAAGGTTGAGATCCGCCTTTGATGTATTTTCCAGTTTGAGATAATTTTGAAGTTGACACTCGAAGTCGCTAATCGTTTCATTTCGGTATCACATGGGAAAGGATGTATCTACGACCGACTTCCAAAATTGCATGGGAGTAAAGATTCCATAAAATGAAATTATGTTAGCGATGCGGAAAATGCACAGAGCTGAAATTTCTAGTCTGCAGGTGGAGCCAGTGGTCCCCAATGCCATAACATAAATGGCAGGTCTATTCTTATCATACGGCGATGTTTAACCAAAAATTACCTGGCTTTTGTCAGAGGCTGTTTTTGGTAACGTTATCTTTTATGAATCGTGCAGGACTACACATGCCAAATTGGTAGCGGTTGTTACAATTTTAGATAAGTGCACCTTTGTATGACGAAGGTTGCTAGTCGCTTGAACTGCAGCCAGCGCTTAAAGGGCATGCATAACTTATCTCTACCTTCGCATCGAGAGAAAGATGGCGAAGCCAGCACTTGACCTTGCCGTTATCATTACACTTCGGCGTCACACGGACTGGAAACAATTCAATCACCTGTGATAAGATTTGATTCCCGCAAAACCAAACCATTAGCTCATAAATGCGTGTCATACTAATCGAGTTCTCGTCATAGATCACAAGTTAGTGCAACCAGGTGTCAAAACTTTTAAGCACATTTCATTTCTCATATATATATTCTATAAAAATATAATTTCCCCACTCAGCACGCTATATTAATGCAATGTTACATGATCATATCAGCACACGCTAAAGGCTAATTTTCTTTCATAATTTTGAAATAAAATTAAATTTATATATGGTAAAAAAAAAAAAAACAGTATTATTTCCCGTCACGTAATTACACACACCTTCACAATGGGCTAATAAGTATCGCGTTGTTATCGAAATAAATTACTATGGAGTAATTAACATTAGCAAAAAGGTCAACTTGATGTTATAAATACATTACTCAGCCAAACAGTTAAGCCTGAATTTCGAAATCAAAACTACGTGATAAGTACAAATAGAAGTTACTGTTATCAATAGTAGGTAGGTAGGAAGGTCAAGGTAAAAATTCTAAAAGGTATATGGCACGTGATTGCTGTACATCCTTTCCCATTCCCTCTCCCAATTAAAAAAAGTTCTATACAATACAAATAAAACAGAAAATAACACAGAAACGGGGCGAAAAGTGTAGAGATACTTGAACTGCCATTCGGCTACTTCAGAAGCAATCCTTGACCTAATGGGAAAGCCAATTATGTCATGTTAGGTCATGATTCAGGGAAGCCTTTCAATAACGATTCTTGTTGACTTTTCTGGGTTACATTTGGATATAAAACGCTGATCAAATACACCTAACAAAGTGATACAGTCTTCGCAGCAACCAGTGTTTCACTGCACACCTAAAAGGTGTGCAGTGAAAAATGCACAACTTTTAGCAAATAGAAAACTAGGAGTCTCAATCTTCAATAAACTGTCTTCGGGCTCCCGTTCGTTTGCTGATACCACGCCCTTTTGTAAGATAAATCAGAGATCGCAAGCGTTGAGGGTAGCACCCACTGTTTTCATGGCAAGTTTTCTTAATACGCATGGTATATCCATGAATTAAGTATTTAGTAAATAAAGCGAAGCGAATGTGAAAATGCGCGTGCACATATACAAACTGTCGTCACGAGTTTAATACTTCTAAGGCAGTGTTTCTCAAATTTCAGATATCTGTGTACCTTATCTTAATTTTCATTATTTCCATACCCCCTTATCAAAATAATAAAGTATATTTTAATTGTAAATGTCTATTTTATTTGAATTTAGATATATACATGTAAACAACAAATATCATTTCTTTTTAATAGAACAAAATTTATAAAGATAATATAAAAGTTTTACTTAATTTAAAAAATTTATCATCAATGAGAGGGATACAATATTAACGTTTTCTTGTTGCTTACAGCTACTTGTATCTGCTATATTGCTCTCTTTGGTGCATTTTATAAATCCAGTCTTTAACCAATGATCCATACTTAAGAATTTGAAAGCTAAAAAAATTACCGTATTTACTGAAATATTACTCGCATCCCCCCCCCCCAAAAAAAAAACTTAAAGTAAAAAGAAATCGTGGTACAAGATATATGAGTGGATTTTCGGCAACTAAAGTTTTCAGAAAAAAAAAAAAACTGAAGATGGGTATGACTTACCAAGACGCTCTTATTCGCCATCCCTACTTTCGGCCTCGAGAGCGGTTTCCTTGTGTGCATCGTCAAAGTCATCTACCCAAATAATGTCATCTTCTTTCCCATTATTTCAAGCAAAAATTACCAGTAATTTATAAGACTTGAGAGATATGTAATGAACAATCCTTCACAAATGAGAAGTGAAAGCAGAACGCGAAACGGACAGCAATGGTAGACCAGTAAAGATAGAGCAGCTATGAAGACGTGCATATGAATGGTGCGGTATTAACAGAAGATCGGCGACCCAAAGACAAAAGCAAGCCGACAATTGAATTGGCTCTCATTTCAAAAAATGAGCCAATTCAATGAGAGTTGAAATGTACTTTTCTTCAACCGAATTGCATAATATCTGAAACACATTCACTATATATTTCTTAGTTTTAACAAGTTCAGCAAAAACCATATGCTGCACTGCCAACATGGTTTAAGGCATAAGTAATATAATTTAATATTTTTTTTCCTCAATATATATATAATTTATTAACAAATATATACGTTTAAATTAATTCTTTTTTTTCTTAGTAATGATTCCATGCGTTAATGATGTGTAGCCAAAAATTGCCACGTATTCCATGAAGACCTTTCATGTATACCTCCCCGGGTGTACGCGTACCACACTTTGAGAAACACTGTTCCAAGGCATATCAGATTTCGAAATGTTGAAAATCAATCGTAACAAAAATACATTTTAAGCAGAATGTAATTTCGGAAAATTTATGAATATAATATAGCAACAAACACCTTAACTCTCCTCTCTCTCTTAAAAAAAAAAAAAAACTCCAGAAAATAATCGATTCCTCAATTTCGGAAATGCCATACCAAATTGAGAAGTCGGTGTCTATTGCTGACTTAAACTTCGCCAATAGTTTACAATCAATTTGGCATGTAGAAAGACAGCTAAAAATGTAGTCGGCATACTGAAATCATGAAAACCAACAATTGCGCAAACAAAATCTGTCAAAACAAGACCGGAGTAAACAAAAAAATCTGGTCAAGTCAGCTTCTAGATTATTTATTGTATGACATAATTACAGTCTTGATTCTTATTAATACGATTTATATAATGAATAATAAATATTTAAAACAGCTTATATTGACTGGATTTACAATTTGCTGGGCGTACAATTTCGGCAAGTGCCGAATTTGTACGCCCATAAGGTGATGACTCCTGCCATCTCGATGATGATAATAAGTTAAATGGAGAAAAATGCGAAAAGCCAACCAAAATACAGCATTCAAAAGGTTCACTTATGTTAGCATCACGATCTCATCGCGGGTTTCAGACGTATGCAATGATCATAATGCACGTGACCTTGACGACGTGTTTGAAATGCCTGATCTAGAACGACAGAGCGAAAATCATTGTATTGGCATTTAATAAGGCTAAATGATCTACCTTTGATAAAGATTATCGTAAGGCTATTAATCGTACTATATCATTATCCATTGAGAACACTTTAAAAAAAAATACACATTTAAATAACAAAATATACAAATTCAGCAAAACTACTTAAATTAATACACTAAAATACGGTTATTGTTTATACAAGAAGCGCCGCAGCTTGACAACTTAAAACATAACCCAAAGATGACTGTTCATTTACAAAGGCGGCGCTTACTAAAATTGAATGCCATGCTGTAAATTTGATATCCAAATAAATAATAAAAAATCCATTAGCATGTTATCGTCTAAAGGGATTTCCGGTTATAAAAGCATTTAAATTGAGGTATAAAAATAAAAAAATAAAATAAAATAGAAATAAAATAACCGCCGACAGATGACGACCGATAAAGTAGCTCTCAATCGATGGATGTTCATTGGTCAAGTAAATAGCTCATCCATTTTCCAAACTATCAGGCTATGAGTTCGAATCTTACTGGGGCATGGATGCTATGAATGCATTTAGGTAGAAGAAGATTTTCGTCGCCCGGTGAGAGACTACTACTCTGCTTATTTAGAAGCCTGAAATAGTTTGAAAATCTAGTGCAAAAAACCCAGATTATTTAACTTTTAATCCATTTACGGTACTAATTGAACGTTGGTTTACAACCTTTTGTAGTAAATGTTAAAGATACCAAGCTATTTTAAACCTGGTATTTATTCCATTTCCCAAGTAAGCAAACAGACAAAGAAGTCAAGTTTACGCCTGCAAGTGTTGCAAGTCTAGCTGACCCTGCACGTAGTGCAAGACCAAGGCAACTCATGGTAAAAGTAGAATAAGCTCTGATCACTAATCTTAATATTTACCCATAATGCAAAGCACATCTCCTGGAGGAGATGTATGATGCTTTGTATTAAAGGCAAGAGGACACTATCCAGACCGGTTTCGACCTTTATTGAGGTCTTATCAGTGGGAGCCAGGCTAGAAATGCCAAAATTTTAGTAATACAGAGCTTATAATACTTTCTACATTTATATCTCCTCCTGAGATTTTTATTTAATACGGTTAAAACACCTTATGGTAACTTGTTCTAGTAAAACTTTCTAGAACCTTTTGTAGTCTTATCTTATTCGTGTGGGGGTCCCACCCCCAATTTCCTCAATAGTCCCTTTGGACTGGTTGAGCCCTCATAACGATGGGCGTATTTCATTACTAAATCCGTGTGTGTTCACGAACTGGTTTGGCTGTTCTGAGGGACGAAAAATCCTCTACCTCCAGTGAGTTAGCCGGGCTCGGCTAACTCGCATTTAGTCGAAATTTCCTCACGTCATGGACAGGAATCGAACCTAGATCTTTCCGACCAAAGGGCTTCGTCTAGTCTATACGGACTGAGCTACGGAGACTCTACCTTTTGTAGTACGATTCTGCTATATATATATAAAATAAAAAACTTCAGGTTTCGACATATTTTGAATAGGTAGCTCTCGCAAATGATAATTACGTCCATTAAGTGAAGATGAAGATATTAGGAGTGAAACTGTACAGTAAAACATTTATAAGGATTCTGTTTAAAGCCATTATCAAATAAGGATATTAAAACTTGTAAAGTTACTTTTTATTAATAATTTAAAGACAACAGTTTTTTTTTTGTTGTTGTTGTTTATAATCGAGAACGTATCTGCTAATTACATGTAACGCTGTAGAAACTTATCCTCAAGATCCGATTACGCATTCATGTCGAATATTGGGGTTTTCTTGTTAATTTTGTGAAATTAAACCGATTATGACGTTTCGCTTTGATAAACCATTCTTAGGCGGTTAAACTTTCAAACTATAGAAAAGTCAGACACTAATACAGAGGTGAAAGTCATTCCCCTCCCCTTTAGCTTCCCGAAAACTAGGGGTTGTTTCGTCCCACCAAACAGCAAACTGGACAGAACAACGCACGGAATTTCCTAGTAATTCTCTAGTATAGTGTCTTTATAGAGGCTTAGTTGCTTCAGTCGTAGTATCATCACACATTTCCAAATCTTAAAACGACGCAAATGAAAAACAAATATGACAATATCACAAATAAATGAATATCTTCTAGTAACGATGTTTTTTTTTTTTTTTTCCTGTAATAGCTAGCATGGTTCGTAAGAGAGAAAAATAAAATGTCTTCAAAGTACTGCGTCTTTAGAACAAAGTAGGAACTAGAATTGCGTCTCTAGAACAAACTTCAGCTGCATTGCACTGTTTAGAGGAATGGTCCTTTAAATGCAAAAATCTTATACATTTAAAAACAGTATTCAATACTTTTCTGATATACAAGCAGAGCGGTTAAAATAACGGAGCTGCCCATCAGCGAATAGTTCTTATTACTTTAACACCTTTCCTTAATGCACAAATAGTTTTACATGGCATCGTATAGCGTGTTTATATTTAAGTAATGGCAAGTAGAGGCAGCGAATAGTACCCGTCGGCCATTATTTCCGTTACATTTATCTAGAGATAGAATAACGAATTCTATATTTTATTCGTGCGCGCAAAGAAACGCACGAATCGTGAGTCGCTATAAAACGTACTTTATCTAGAGAAACAAATAATTGAGCAAAACTTGAGGTTTTGTGAGAAGCACGTGCATCAGAGGGAACTAGGTTAAGATTATCAGAATGAAAAGGCAAGGTCGGGATAAGTGTGTTATGTTTGTTAACTGTCTATATTCTGAGAGGATTGTCTGTTTGGTGGGGGGGGGGGGGACAAAACAAGTTTCAGATAAAAATCCTTCGCCTCCATAGAGTGAATTCACTAAGCGGGATTCCGATCCAAAGTTTTCCAGAGGACACGTATCGTTCTTCAACTGCACAACAGTGAGGCGACCAAAGCTCAAATTAAACCTCCACTGAATCAAATAAAACTGCAGTATAAATTACTTTCGAAACAAAATAATTTACTAATGAATTTTTAGTAAATTGTGATAATGGATACTGCCTTTATTACTGATGTAGAAGAAGAGTTTTAAAAAAAAAAAAAAAGTGTCCTCTTCGTCTAGTATATTCACTCAATTCTCACTTGTAAAAGATTTAATAATATTCTTCTCGTCAAACAGGCATGAAATTTTTGAAACCGCCGTAATCAAGCATGTAAATTAGACTTTTGTAGAAGAGTGAAAGTTAGAGATTGGTATGATACTCATCAGCTGTTGTAGAATCCCACTATCCTTCAACTCCAGAGGATTTATAATTTTTTTTTTTTTTTTTAAATACCTTCGGATAAGAAATGCAGATAGTGAAAATATAATTTGAATTTTTTTTTTTTTTTTAACTACAGATAAAAATAATCATGTCTAATCAGCATACTAGCTAACTATATCTCTAAATCGAATGATATTTTGCCGATTAAAAGGCTACATTTCGGCTATATGATATCTAGAGAACTGAGAACTCCAAACAGCTGAAAATTATAGCAATCCCAAACACCTCCCAACAAAACAATTCAGTATTCCTAGATATGTCGAATCACATCACAGATAACGGCATCAGAGGTCACAAGTAGTTTTCATGTTATAAGTGCCGACATAAAAATGCACACTTTGTATTCAATGGAATACGCTAAGTACCCATTCGACATTTTTGCCAATGTCAATCCCTCAAATTAACGAATGACGTAATCTATTCTTCATGAAGAAGAAACGATGGTTTCGTATTATTCGACTAAAAAAAAAAGCACTCTTACATGATTAAATCAAAATAAAGACATACCTTAGCTGCCTAACAATTTAGTAAAGTTCCACTGCTTTTGTTCGGAAACAAAAGCATTCAAAATATGTGGGAAGAAATAATCTTTCACATACGAAAAACTAGACACTTCAATTTTTAGCAGATACAATTAAATTCAACATAATATTATTGATAAATCGAAATGCTATCTGAGGAAAGTGCAATGGTAAAATATAGTAAACCTCCCCACATCGGGGAAATCCAAATAAACTCAAAATTAACCCTTGAAAATGTACTGTCTCAACCCTAATGAATTCGTCCAAACTCCTCACCTCCCAATAACTATTTTCTGCTACATTCCTGTATGTGCACCACACACGCGCATCAATTTTCATTCTACCGAGATTCTATTTGCAAACTAATAAATACATTTACTGAGATAATGCACCTTGTCAGTAAACCAGCATGCATTAATTTGATTTGAAAGTAAGATGAGATATACTTGGGGGGGGGGGGTAGCACAAGCTCCCCGCATAGCAAGAAACGATTCTTTTTGTTCTGATAATGCAATATATGAAATTTGTAGTAATTCAATGTCATGAAGAGATGATACACAGAACAAAGGCCAATGCCGTTGGGATTAATAAGTCGGATGCAATTTTCTGAAAAACCCTAAGACACACAACAGCTGTGACAGTATTTTGTATTAATTGGATAGAAAAGCAATAATGAAAGCTACGGCGAGATATGCTTATATCTAGAATGTACGTGCTAAAAATCAACAGCAAGCTAAGGATAGTTTCGGATGCTTGCAGTACAAGCAACTGTAATCCAGTTTCATATTTCTCAGAAGCAAAGCGAATTAAAAAGTCAATCAACTTCGTCCTTTTTAAGAAAACTTTTCCCTAAAGAAACAATTACATAAAAAGAAAAAATCTCCGATTTCTGCTTCTCGGATGAGTAACATGCATTCTGTAAATTCTATTTGGTTTCATTTGCCATACATTTCCTCGAACAAAGTGGAATAATGGTGATAGCACTCACTTCTGATTATGAGTTTTATTTTTTTAAACCGTTAATCTGTAAATACCCTCTACTCCAACGAAATTTAGAAGTATGTGTAACAATGTGTTAAAGTTGAAGTCATGGGAAGAGCAAAAAAAAAAGAACGATACTAGAGTCGTAAAGGGTAATTCGGAAGACGGGAGGGAGTCGCGTGCTTACATCTCGCGTACCACGTGCCATGTCATTTGCTCTCACAGGGGTTATGTTCTATATCGAATGGTGCCAAGATGCAAAACCTTCTGTTGGCGAAACTCAGAAACACCTAAAAGTGGATCATCCTCGTGGTGAGAGGGTGCAATGCCTTATGAGGACTAACTGACGCTCCCACAAACCACTGTCCAGATACAACGAAGTGTACAGATTCACACCAACGTCATTGCACTTCTAGGGAAATCAATGACCGGCCACGTACTGGTCGTTACTTCTAACATTGCATGAGAAGGGGGGGGGGGGGCAATGCACCATTAGGCAAACGGCCATGTCTGTATAAATAATACATCAGCTTGTTTTAGAAACGTTTCGCAAAACTTTACTTAGCAAAGTGTGGTGGTATAATTATAGCTTTTGATGATATCTTTAAACAGATCCAGTTGAATTTTGTTCTAAAACCATCGTGTACGAACACGGAATTTCATTAGACTATTACTTCTTAGCAATAGCAGAAAGCATACAATGATTGTTGCGTCTTCAATCCACTTTCCTGATGCGCTTACCTTCATTAGTATCGGTTCTAAGGTCATCCAAGTTATTCACGGACTCTGGCTAGACAGATTCTATTCAAATTTGGTATTTCAAATCATTACAAAAAATTGTCGAATAAGCGAACATTTTTTTAGGAACAAAACGTGCCGAAATTATAGACTGAAATAATCCTTCTCTACCTTTATGGAATTGAAGTGTTTAGGATGAGAAATCCACGTACTTTAATTTTGGTAGAATAGGAGCATTTTTATGAGCAAATTAGATTAATAATTCTATATGAGCTGGCTGGAATTCAATGAAATTTGGCATTCAAGTGTTATTAAAATTTGTCGAGTCATTTCAATTTTTTTTTTTTTCATTGGATCATTCCTGGTGGTAAAATAACGCAAAACAGACTTATGTCAAAATAGTTAAGCTAAAACGGGTAGAAAATATACTGCATGTAAACAAATAATTATAAGACGCCAAGATTAATGCTCATTTGCGCAAGAAAATTTTCATCGTACAACTAATTCTAAACTCAAGATTCCTTGAATTTTTTTTTTGAGGGGGGGGCTATACTCTGACAGTTTTTATTTGCAAAATGAATAAAAAAACCAGCATCATCAATTCCTGATAGGTACTCTAAACGGATGCACAGGATACTATGAGAGTAATTACGTACACGTTTCATGCAGTACTAACTTCCTATCGACAATTTTGCTGCAAATTAGTCTTACTCGTCAAGATTACAATATTGTCAGATATATTTCGGTCTTCTAAGACATTTCTAACCGGAGAAAGACGAAGATCTAAGTGAACTGATGCACAGTCAACTCAGATCTTCGTCTTCTTCCTATCAAATAGCTACTCTCCTAATGTTTCCTCTCCCATTCTGTTTAATGTGACCATGTCACCTGACATTAGCTCTGCTCACACATTCCGGAATGCTAACAATGAATTCCTCCATTTCTTTTAATAAAAATATATTATTTTGCAATGATGCCCTCTATTTACTCCCCTAATCTTTTTCAGAACTCTCATATTGTGTTTGCATCTTTGATTAACTTCTAACCCAGCTCTCAGATCCACAAGTTTCCAGCTGACTTGACTTTCTCTTGTTTCATATAAATTCATTTAGTTAAACTTTCCAAATTGCCATATTTGCTTTATTCTGTTATTTCCATGTTTAATTTGCCTGCTCAGTAAAAACTGTGGCTGAAGAGCTGCAATGTTACTTGTTTCTGTAAGTTCTTCAGTCAGGAGATGGAAGTGATATTTTCTTTATTCCTACCTATTTCAATTTCTTTTTATTACCGAATTTCATGCCAAATTTATTATAGCAGTTACTCAATTTACTTGAACTTCTGCATGCTTTCACACTGAATCTATTTAAGAATATAACTCCATCTGCATCAAGTAAAAGATAAGAGTCATTCCATGTGAAATCATTAAATTGTAAAAGCATTATTTTGTATTTTGATGAAAGCCAGCAAATCTGTCACCATATCCTTTAGTTGGAAGATGCTTTTTTCCTAGATTTTTCCTGGCATCCTATCATGAGAGCTATTTTTATTCAGTAGGTCAACAGAATTTTCACAAATGCTCGGTATGTACTATTATTTGCATTTTGGAACAATAGTACAGTATTTCTTTTTCGAGTCGACGGCCACCTACAAAACTTCAAAAACACCTAAAGTAGGTGTTTTTGAAGTTAATCAGCACCTACTTTAGGTGCCGATTTTGAAGCCCAAAAAGTTAGTGTAGGGACTAAATAAAAATTTAAAATTTTTATGATACTTTGATGGGTAGCAGTACAGCAAATTACTAATTCTGTTATTTTCTTCATTTCGGTCTATTACATTTTTTTTGTTTTGTTTTTTTGTGTGATTTTTTTTTTTTCATCTCCTAGCACATCCACTTATCAATTCAAAATTTTTCAGTCATGCTGTGTGCCATGTGGCAATAGCAAATAGAGAAAATATATATTAGAGGGGGAGGAGATTTTTTAGAAAACTATTTAGAAGACATTAAACATGACAGCAGGACGCTTAAAAAGTTTTGAAAAAGCAGAGAAAATTGACAACACAAGAATGTATCACAGCTGATGTCCCAGTCGATGAGAGAAAATGTTGCTGTCTGCCACTATTCTGCTTCAGAGAACTTTGAAGTTATTGCAGTCACTCGAGCATGAAAGGCTATTTCACACTGACTGGATGATTATATCTGCTGTTAGGATGGTAATAACTATTAAAATTGACTTAATATTTATTAAGTTATTAATAGTTATTACTATTAAAATTGAATTTTAATGGTAATAACTATTAAAATTGACTTAATAGTTATTACTTGAATAACCTTAATAGTTATTCAAGATCACATCCTTTGGAAAAATAAATTACATTTAGGTGCCAAATACCGGTTATTTTAATTACCAAGTTTCTCTTAATCTCTCTTTTCTAGTATGCCTGTAAATATTTCACTGGAATACTCAGTAGGGAAACTGCTCTATAATTCTCTCATTTCTTTTTATATGTGGGCACTATGAAAGTTCTACTCCAGTCATTTGAGTACTTCTGGTCGAGTATTATCCATTCCAGTTGACTTTTCACATTTTAGGTGGCTTTTTTTTTTCCTACTTCAAGTACTGCTATGTACTTCTGATTGCATTCCTCTTGAATATTTTCTACAACCATTCTGTGACTTCTGTTTCATTTAACATCTTAACATAGAATATACATCTTCACTTTTCATATTAGCTTCACATGATTCTGTCTATTAAGATTTTTCAATAGCCTTCAGAACATGTTGCTACCCTCCTGATATATCGTTTACATTCTCACCAGTTTTCCCCATTCACTTTTGTTTAGCTACTTTTATGCATTGCTTTGTATTCTCTCAAAGCATGTGCCGACTTGTTAAGAACTTTCCATATGTTTTTCTTTTCCTTAACACTGCCTCTAACTTCTTGAGTCAACACTGAAGTTCTGATTTTTCCATCCTTACAACTTCACCACATGACTCTCACTGAATTAATATGGCTTTCTTCAGAGTGTCGATAAGTCTCTAAGGTTTGGTGTTCAGAGTCATTTTTTCTTGAAATATGAGAATTCTATAGTTTGTCTCTGTAAAGTGCATCACTTTAATTTTTAAGTTTTCCTAAAAATTTTTCAGTGACATTCAATTTTTATCCTGTTCAAAACTAAATGATTACTTTCTATTTCAAATGGTTCCAAAAACACAGTCGACGTCTGTTTTCAAGATGATAGCCGTTACTCTCCATCTGCAGGGTAGTCGGATGATCGTGAAATTTAGAATCTGGATAAATATTACATTTAGTATTTGACTGGAGAGAGTAAATGTTGTCTGGAGAAGTAACCACACTAAAGAAGCTCATTGTATCAACGTCTAAAAAGAAAACGTTCATCGCTGCAAATACATTTTTATAAATGTATAATTTTTATTAAAAACAAATTTCATTCAGCATATGATGACCGAAAAGACTCCGTAAAAAAAAAACTGAGAAAACCTGTGTACCGCCTGAATATGCTGTTCTAGAGAATAACCACGTCCATTTTAAGAAAACATTATCATTTGAACACGTTCATCAGTGATCCTACGATTTAAAATTAAAGAATATGGACTCAGATACCTTGTCATTTAAGATTTAGAGTATCCGAGTTTTTACTTGAAATTATATTTTTAACGACTTTGAGATCACATTTTATGTAAAAGTTCATAAACAACTATTTACGAAGTATGGGAGAAACCCCAAAATTGGATACTATCTATTTAAACACCACCGTTGCTCAGCTATAGTTATGTCTCTATAGTTTTTGTAGTGTCTGCCTAGTGGATTGTTACATTGCTAGGTACTATCTTGAGCCGTTTCTAAAGATTAAAAAGGAAATAAACATGACATCTGTAAAGTGTATCTTAAAAATTTAAATTCTCAGGAAATTCAGTGAATAAAGAACTTTTCATTAGATGGAGAATGGCGATGAGAGGAGAAAGTAGTAGGGATGGAAGCCCGGACAACTGTGCGATCCTTCAGTGGCTTCCATATCATCAGACCCAAACCGTCTAGCATTATTATTGTAAATAATAATTTTAAGTCAGCATTTAGGATATTAAAGTTTTTGAGTATTAAAGCAATGGATTTAAAAAAATAAACAATTATTAGCTATCAGAAGTCACCAGTTGAGAGAATTTGTTTTCTTTTGAATATTAACCTGACAATTAAACAAAACCATAAACTCACGTAAGCACTTGTCCCTAACTTGCATTTCAAACTGAAGAATAAGCAATCGAATTGTGAAGAAATGCCGGGACCGAGAAAATACCCACAAGTCCAAAACGGAAAGGACTCGATACTTAAAAATGGAATTCCAAAGTGTGATCAAGTATAAGTTACTACATACTAAATGTTCACACTTTTCAAAGAGGCGCGTATATTCAATTACGCAACTGGTAATGGAACATGCAAAACTATACTTGTTTACTGCCGACTGCGGTTTAATTAAGAAAACTTCGGGGGAGAAAAATGTCAGAAAACTGCTGCCCGAATCTCCAAGACCTTTTTCTTTTCTTAGGCTAATTTGACAACAGAAGCTAATCGCATTGTGTCGATTTGTGTTATCACTAACAAAACAAAGATTGTAATTAGCAATTATCCGCTGCTCCAATAACATTCACTAATAGCATTAAAAGACTTCGTTGAGCAAATGAAGTCAGTCGCAGGCGGTATAGATGCTATTACAATAATTGAACTTGATTATTCTTCACCGCTTTAAGAAGCTCATTTGTCGTTGGAATTTTAAGAGAATTGAGCAGCCTCTTGCACTTGGGACAATAAATGCTAGTTAGAGAACATTTACAAAACAGCAATCCACGCAAAAAAAGAAGATAACATTCATTATTCTTTCTTCTGCCACGAATTCACAGAGACCTAAAAACACTTAACGACATGAAAATGCTAGGAAAGATGTGGATAAAACATTCAAGGCTGTTTTGTTTACGGAAGGAGGTAGAAGGAACGATTTACTAACTATTGGGAGTCAATAATACAGATGGAGAAATGTGGTAATGTTTTTTTTTCCCCGAAAATGGATTAAAAATTCCACATCTGAGTTATCAATATAATAAATTATTGAAACCGGTTATAAAGTCATGACAGTGTGTTTGGACGAAAGTCTCTGCAATCAATAAGATGTGGACTCGAATTCTACTGTGGCATTCGTATTGAAGAAAATCTTTAGTAGACGAATTTCTTGGTCTGATGGGATAGTACAATCTTACTTATTGGATACCTGCTGAAGTGGCGTGAAAAAGAAGGTTGTATTCTATTTCCAGAAGAAGGTTGTCACAGTTTAGCTAGCCTCTAATCCAATTTCCATGGGTGGATAGAATTTTACTAAAAGAAAAATAAAATTAATGATACAAACCAGCAATTCTCCAACATAAAATAAGATGTCATGCCGAATTCCCCAGATGTCAGGCAACGATTAGTGCAATGCAATGCTCTAATGCAATGTTTCCATGGGTGGATAGAATTTTACTAAAAGAAAAATAAAATTAATGGTACAAACCAGCAATTCTCCAACATAAAATAAGATGTCATGCCGAATTTCCCAGATGTCAGGCAACGATTAGTTTAACAAAGTATATGGTTAGGAAACAATCCATCGGATAATCAGAGGCAATAAAAACAAGCCATTTAAAAAAAAAAAAAAAAAACATGAAATATCTTACTGGAGGTACGCTGCTTCTGTTGTAACCAATCAGCAGACCAAGCGAATATTTTCTTTAAATCGCATTTAGTAGTTTAATTCACTTTGTGAAGTAAGTTTGTTTTTTTTTTGCCTGTTTTGGCCAGCCGGTCAAGAACGATGGAAAAATCCCTGTGTGCTAGTATTTAGTTTTGTGTGTGTGTGTGCGCGCGCGTAGACATACGTTATTCGAAATGTCCATAGACGCTCCAATATTACCAGATTCCATTATTTACGGATAAAGAAATTGGTTCTTAATATAATGTACGAAGAGGTTAAACAGTTCAGATGACATAACGTGTTTCAGTTTCAACTTGATCAGAAATATTCCTCACTAGAAGTATAACACAAAACGAACCACAACGAAATAAGTCAGTGGCAGTTAAAATTCTGCGTCACAACCAAAAGTAGTCCACTAATTGAAGTCGAATGAAGATATTACTGAATGATCCAATCTCCTAAGCAGGTCCGCAGCAATTCCGATATTAGTAAGAAGGAATCTCCAATAATATTCCCTTGGCCTTGGAGCTAATAATTAATTTTGCAATTTCTCAGTTACATAAGAGTTTATTGCATGCAGTCTGATTACAATTATCCACGGACGCATAGCTGGAGCAAAGATGCAAAATAAATGTAAGAGGCAACAAAACGACAGATAAATAATATAAGTATTCATAGTGAGGAACTACAAGAGCGGTTTCGGTGCTATAAAGACAACCGATCTGGTTTCCAAAATGACTTACAACAAAATATTTTAAAGTGATCGTCCATCAGTAGAAATTGTACTGCTCTAATTTGTATTAGATTAGAAGTAGCGATGTACAGCAAAAGCAAGGAATTCGAAAGATCCATTTAGACCAAAAAAAAAAGGGGGGGGGGGATTTATAACATAGCCTCACATTAGTCTTAAACTAGTGAAAATATTCCATTCATTTGGTTGGTAAGCAATGACACTTTACTACGGAACAATGATTATAGAACAAGGTAGTTTCCCGTTGCCTTCCTTGCCAAATGGTAAGTATTTTATGTCTGTATGTGTGCTCACCGGTCGGTTTGCCTGTTTTAAAGGATAAAAAAAAAACCAGGTTTCCTGGAGAAAAAAAAAAATCTCCACTTCTATATGAGACCGGCTAACTCACCTTTGATTGAAAAGATCCAATAAAGGTTCTTCGCGTAGCCGGGAAACCAAGTGAGCTACGAAGGCTCATTAAAAAAGCATACATTAATGAAATTATGTTCCTCCAAAACTGAATCAATACATAATTGAAATATGATAGATGAATTTCATCGCCCGGTGTTAAATCACTACTGGGAATACTTTAGATCTGGAGTAGCGTTGAAAAAGTTCCGTGTTTAGTCTTAAAGCAATTTACTTAATTCAGTTTCTCAACTGAATTAAGTAAAGTTTGAGAATGTGGATCGGATAAAAATTTATTTTTAAAAAATGCAAGAGTATGCAATTAAATTGCACGCTTCGCATATAATCGTAAATAGAATTATTATAATAGGGTTCAAGCTAGCTGTCACAGCTTGTTAAAACAAGCGCCAATTAATAAAAAAAAACTTAAGTAATTCGTTATGTTTCTTTCATATGCACAATATTTTTAAAAACAGCTACAGTATAAATGGCAAATTTATATTAAATTTCTTTTTTTTTTTTTCATATTTTTTGGTTACTAACTGACTGGCTAGTTAAAGCAACCACATAGGCTGGAAGTCATCAGCAGGACGACATTTTAGAAGCACCATTTGAGTGACCACTCATTACCCTTCACCGTGAGAAAGTTGCCTGCTATGCTGAAAACAAAGACTGCCAATACCAAAATCTACTTCCGGAATTTTATACTTTAGAGGTTTATGATGTCAGCAATATTTTAAGGACTTACTAAGTTTCTGAACTATTATTTCTCGGATTGATTTCAAACATGTTTGCAAGGTACTCGGGAAACGTGGCGAGCTCACCACAGAAAAAATTTCACAATTCGACAGGTCTGAAGTCGGACAGCGCAAAATATTGTTGGAACTTAAGCCTCTTCTAGTCTTACCTGTAGGGCCATAGTATATAGTATGTGTGAAGGTAGAAATATCATTACGTGACACCTCCAGGGAGTCAAAAGACTCATCGAGGGATAAAAAAAAAATAAAACTTACAAACGTTCATGAATGAGATCATACAAACTATTCCTCGTGTCTGTACGTGATTTTAATCACGTACAGACACGAGGAATAGTTGTGTCTAATGAAAGAAGGAAACAAAAAATAATATACACGTGCGTGTGTACGCGCGCTTATTGTACAAGGATACGTTTGCAAAGTATCCTTATCAATTTGTGGTAATCAAAACGCATTTAAAATGCCTGGAATTTAACATGATCTCTGAAAAAAAAATTCTCTCGCAAGAACAACGGTACAGCATTTCTGGAGCATTCCAGAACACCCTGGCCGAGGACAGCTTGTGTATATGTGTATGAGAAAGAAGTGGTTTGCAGTACTGTATATGTATACTTCCCTATAAATACAATTACAGCGCATCACGTCCAGACAAAACACACCTACGCTGGGACATTATTCGTTACACGTAGTCTTTGTACTAAAAATATAAACTAGACATCGTCATCGATTTCACACAGCTGTATGCGTCAGCGACATACAGAAAATCGTTAAACACTCATTTCCTACAGGTGTTTAAAGAAAAGCTGCATATATGACATACGTCAAGCTTTATTTTACAACAATAAATAGCACAGAAGTACCATTCCTGTCAAGGCATTTTAAGAAAACAGCTGGCATAATAGATAAACACACGACGACCTCTTTTCAGATAAAGCGGGTTGGTTCTTTCTCTTCTGCAATAGTATTTGCAATATTCAGCTTGGTGTACAGCACACTTCGCTTTGATCTTTAAAGGAAAGAGAAAAAGAAAAACTCCCATCTAAGAACTCATTAGTATCAACATAAGTCATGGCATTCATTTCGGATATCAATGCACTATTAATGGTGAATTTGCTGTCTGTGTGGGAGCTGCTGCAATATTACACACTCTTATTATATTCAAGTTGTAAAATTGGTTCAATCCTGAAATTAGAAGGGTTTCTGCTGATAACTAATATATTTAGTAATGAGTAAACACACATATGGCGCATAACCAAAAATCATACAAAAAGGTATGCGTCCTCGCCCATATAACTGCAACGAATCAAAGTTTTTTTGTTTGTTTGGTTGGTTGGTTGGTTGTTTTTTTAACCGGCTAAATGAAATTTCATTCAGCATTTCTTTCCTATTTTCTCGTTTTCGAGAAGTGTGAGGTTTTGAATTTAAAGATTCTCAAATAGTAGTCTATATTCTGGAAATGTACTGAAGGAAGTAGAGAAAGCAAGAGATCGCATGTTGAATTAGAAGTCGATAGAAATCTGAACTTCAAGGGATGTATTACAAATGTGGTAGAGAAAACTAAGAATTGTTGCAATACTGAAAATGATAGTGATCAGAGATAATACGGTAAGAATTCTATTGTAGAGAACCCCAATCTGGACTACTTTCTCAGATCTAGTCACAAGAATTTGGAGGCGGGGGGGGGGGTAAATATAATTTCAGGAAGGTGGAATGTTAGCTATGAGGATAAAACGAAAACATACAATTTTGCTACGATAGATAAAGACAATGGGGTGATATGGTTGAAAAATTTAACCTGTTGAGAGGAATTTCGGAGATGAACGAGACTTCGAATGGTATAAGCGGGAAGAATCACCTCTGAAAGCTGGTGAATAAGAATGGCAATGTGAATAAGCGTGAGAATCTAAACAAGAGTAGGGAGTAATTAGAATGGAATGCCGAATGTGCTGTGAACGCTAAGAGTGTAAGCAGGTTTAAAATTAAGTATTTTAAAATGTGTGTGTCAAGCAGCGGCTTCTTAAAAGTGAAAGGATATTGCTAGTTAATCAAAACTATTGTCCATAATTGAGCTTCGTTAATTGGGATTACAGCTAAAGCAATGAAGCCAATGCATGTCTGTTGCGTGTGTTCTCAGCCGATTTGCTGGTTTTGAGGAATGAAACTCCGGAAGCTGAACAGCCTTTAAAAGTTTATCCATCGTCGACGACTGCTCATGCCTAGAGAAGATGCATAAAGCAGAAAGAAAACGTTAAAGAGAGTGAAATGAATCTGAGAGAAACAGCAATTAATCGGAGCTCCCTCTTCTGGACGGCATGAAGAACACTTATGAAGGTTTT
Source organism: Typopeltis vanoorti (assembly GCF_054136105.1). NCBI lineage: Eukaryota > Metazoa > Arthropoda > Arachnida > Uropygi > Thelyphonidae > Typopeltis > Typopeltis vanoorti. The sequence goes on from NC_143554.1 coordinate 121,883,132, forward strand.
AGGTGCACTACCCCAAATCTAGGTGCATTTGTACTGTTATGCTTTATGAAGCATCATAGTGTGAGTGAAAAAAAGACACCTCAATTTTTGGAAGGTGGAGAAACAAAAGAGATGGGAGGAGAGGAAATATCAGATACCATTACTCAAATGATATCTGATATGATAACCTTTCCTGTCTTATATGTCCATAATGGAGGATGGCGATAATGGGCAAGAGATCAGCTGCGTATCGAAAGTTAGCAAATCCATATTGCTGGTAATATTACTATTAGATTGGGTGGGCTCATTGCACATTAGAGATGTGCAATGAGCATATTTTCAGAAACCAAAAATGGATTCCGACCAGCAAAGTGATAGCGTGTGCGTAAAATACCCAGATTTATTCGAGTTGTTATGACCTCGTAGTATAACAATTAAGTTGCTGCCACAACTGTGCGTAATATATAAGGCTAATAGCAGATGCAGCGAGGCGCTACTAGCCTAATATAAAAATTAGGATATTAGCAACGCTGCACTTGCTAATAGCTTGCTTACTAGCAGAAGCAATGCGCTTTTGTGGACGATTCTTATCCGCAAAAGGCAATAAACCTGTAGTACATTAGTATTACAAGTTTTTTTTTTTTTTCTTTTCTTCCCATAATCCGAAAACGCTAGACCAAACGTAACACTTCAAGTTTTCAAATAAGCAGGGCAATGGTTTTGCCACCAGACGATGAAATTCATCCCCAAACTAAAGACATTCACAAACAATCAGGTACAAGGTTGGTTGCAGAGCGGTATAAAATCCAGTCGGCCGCCCAGGGCAGCATGTAGTTATTGACGAAAATACGCGCGTTATCGAGAGTAACAGAAATTTCTTCATCCTGCGATTCCCCATTTTTTTTAAGCTTCTAATCTTTTGGGATGTGTGTGTGTGTGTGTGTGTGTGTGTGTGTGTTATGGGCCAAGTGACTAATAGGTCATTATTCATAATGCCCAGCCATTATAAATATGATTAAAACGGTCGCACAGCCTGGTAAATATTGATTCATTTATTAAACTGACTAGATATTATGAATAAAGCTACATTCCCTTTGGGCGATTTGATTTAAAACAAAAAAAAACTACTTTTTTCATTAAGAATTTGACCAGACGTGAATAAAGTACATTCCCTTTGGGCAATTAGATTTTCCAAAAAACTAACCTAACCTAATTATAATTGCGATCATCTCCCTTGTAATATTTTTATATTTCGTACTTAATTCTTTTTCCATATGGTTTCTGCCGCCATGGCAATTAGCGATATGGGCATCGTGCAATATCTGAAATATTTCTTTAGTGTGAACGTAATATTTAATCAAATTGTCATATGCATATTACAATATACGTATATGATGTTTATATGTTATGGGCTAAGTCACTTTAGTTTTTGACTCACTTTTTCTATCATTGTCAAATACTCAGGTTACTCAAATTTGTAAGAATTTGAGTGACCTGAGCAAAGTTCCCTTCACGACTCCCGACAAAAAGAAATCCGAAGTATCTCTCCTCCCCACAACCGCTTCTAAATATTGCCAAACAGGTATCATTATTATCACTTTGCCCGACCAGACGATAGCAGTATTGATATTGCCCCGTCAATGTGATAAATTATGATAAACAACGTGAAATTTATTACAGTCTCCCATTTTGTTCATTATTCATAAATGGCAGGGCATTATAAAATAATGCCCGTTTAATCATTTAGTCCATAACACACACAATAAATATATCATTGTTTACGACAATCATCCGAAAAAAAGTCCTAACAGATAGCAGGTTAGTGTTGAGTGGCATGTTAGAAAAACTGGGAATCTGCTGTAGGATTATTTGGATTTACGGCCGAAGCAACTAAGGAGATCGGGACGGTCCGTTATGTCTGTAAGCTACTTGCTATGAGGAAGGAAAAACAAGAATTTCCGAGAATGTGAAACCTCTCATACGCAATATTATACCAGTCAATGAAAACATTGATAGTTAAATCTTTATCCAATTACGATTTACCAAAATATTCAATTGAATGCTGAAGATTTGGTAGTATGTGGGAACGGTTATACGGTGGACTTCCATTAACAATTTTAAAAATGGGGTTTATCGAAAAGCCGGTGAAATGTAAGGAATCCTGATTCATTCTGAGTAGAAAAATCTGTATTATTCTCCAAGTCTTTCAGGGTTAGTCTTAACGCTCTTAATTTATCATCCATAGCATATTTTCTTGCTCATTATAGAACGATGAAAATTTAAACACCGACTGCAAAGCAATACTGTCAGCTTTGAAACAGCACTGAGCTACGAGTATGGCTATTGGAGTTCAGTATGTATTGTAGATAACGTTGAAAAGGAGCGACATGCCATTAATGAACAGCAAACCAAGAATATTCACTTTGTGATCTGCTCCAACTCAAAAATTCCTTGTTACCGTTTCATTCATTTATGTGTCTCCAAATTCTGATAAATAATAATCAGACTACAGTTGTTGTTTTTTTTTGTTGTTGTTTTTTACCCACTAAACTGCCAGTAGGACAACTTCCTGAGAACTTCCATATTCACAACTCAAACCGGCTTCTCTACTAATTAAGCTGGAAGGAATCAGATTCTTCTCTTTTGAGAGGGATCCCAAGTTCCTCGATCTTTGAAGCAGGAAAGTAGAGTTGAGAGTTTTTAACCTGTAACTCCACAAAAACCTATCACAGAACTACTTCACACAATAATAAACAGCTGTAAGGGTAGTCACGTTTCCATACAAATGGAGGCAGCTGTCTCTGCCATACTCTCCTATGAGCTAGCTATCAAGTTATATCAAGTGGTTGATTTGCAGCCTGCTAATCAGTTGCGGTTCGAGGTGAATCCAACCTCCCTTTAGGAATAAAAAGGTGTTAAAAGGATTTGTTTTATTTATAAATTGCCTATCTACGAAAATATGAAATAATTCTCTCAAGAACCCTCAACCTTATGTTTAGCAGCTTTCCTTCCAAATATTCTGTGGAGATCAGCTCTTTTCTTTGTAACAGACCATAAAGTTGTATACGTTTATTTTTCAATGCCTTTCACTGAGCCATTTTTCAGTACTATGTACTTGGTCATAACAGTACCTAACTGAATATTGGTGATTTCTACTCCTTTTCATGGTCAGGTGACTACTATTCTGATCCAAACTGAAAATGACTGCAGGAATTAGGACAAAACATCTCCCACTTCACCCAAATCCCCTACCCACTATTCAAGACTGGTTTGCTGCCAGGTATGCCAAGAACAAAACTTCAACATATCATAAGTGGCACAAGACAAACTTCACATTTGCACTTAGCTTTTTATGCGACTCCCATACACAAAAGGTTTTTATAAGCCTATAGGACATCAATATTATGGGTGGAGTAAGAATTTTTTTTTTTTTTACTATTTTTATTTTTGCATTTTTACATAGTTAACATGCTTATTAACATGTTTAATGAAAATACTTATTAACAGGGTGGTGGATTCACACAGGGCAATGAAAATTACCTTCCATTAAGCATAATCCCAAACATCCATGACCATGGTGGGATTCGAACCTGCAGTCTTCTGATTAGAGAGTAGATACATTAAGAACTAACACCCAATCCAGGGTGCATGGTCAGCAGACAAGATTTTAAAAAAGTGTCAAAACTGTCACTACCGAAGGTCGTTTCCGATCCGTCAAAGTTATCCATCTATTTCACCTGCATCCAGATGGTAGTATTATTTACATAAGAGCCATTCGAGAAAACTAAACCGATCCATTCTGAGAAATTCAGCAAAGCCTATTTTCTTTGTTTTGGCTTTAAATAAAAACCTGAGTAAAATGCACAGATTTGCAGAAATCGACATTCCCAAAAATTTCATCTCATGGTCGCCAAGCTTGCGCATGTCAATTTTTCATAACAGCCGACTATGGAAAATTAACCAAAGTTCGTATTGTATAAGATATATTATACGTCTGAGGAGGCAAGAGTAACGCTAGAGGTTTCCAAATAAGTGTAACAGCTAATTCCCGTAATTTATGTTGGTCCATAAAAAAAAAATTTTAAAAATTGAACACTGCATTTGTAAATATGTGACAATTAAACAATACTGATACCCTTTCTTTTAGTGTTACATGGTGATCAGCATTCATTTTAGAAATTATGGACTTTACAACCGTGTTTTCATCAGATAAAATAAACAGACTACTACAGAAATACAACCTTAATGCCGCCTTTAAACCTCCTGCAAAATTAAAAAGCTTACTCAACTCATTCAAAGACCCGCTCCCTCTGCTGGCCCACCCTGGAGTATACCGTATTTATTGCACCTGTAATCTACCATATATAGGGGAAACAGGATGCACAATTTCTATCAGACAAAAGGAGCATAAACAACACATTAAATATAATAACTATGGTGAAGCTGGCCTTTCTGATCATGCCCTGAATACTTACATAGAATTGACTGGAAAAGCACCAGTTGTTTACATCACACCAAAACATGGTATGAACGTAAATTTAAGGAAGTGAGATTCTTATCAACCACCCTAATCTTAACAATAATGATGATCTAAAAATACCAAGCATATGGAAGGCACATAATCTACCCACGGAACCTTTCTCCCTAAGAGTTAACTATAAACAGGACTGTAGATAATCCAGAATTTTAAATCTAATATAACATTTGTCATGTTAAATTAGGACATCATTGTTACTGTAAGAAAATTATCTATATGAAAGAATGTTTCTCTGATGTTATCTTAAATAATAAGGCAAATCACATGAGGCGTTGGATCGGGCCGCGTAGCAGTTTGAAAGTGCTCAGATGCCCGATGAGCAGTGTGAAATGAACGCCCAGAAAACTTGTTAGTTGAAGCTATTTCTGGTGAAGGGAAAACCTGAATCGACGAATTTAATTTGTACTATGAAATGACTATTCCAAACAGAAATAAGTTTTAGAGTGCGTCGCTGCAAATATGGACATATAAGAGTTGAACGGATTTGAATAGGCAGAATGCAGTAAAACTTAATCGAATTCACAAAGATAAATTCAAGATGTCAAGGAAGGAAAATATACTACACTTAAACACATACTATAAAACATTCAAATAACAGGTCAGCTACAATTTCGGTTAATATCTAACAGTTCGAGTATTTTTATTTCCTGCCATTTAATCAAACTATGCCGGATAAATGTATATCTATAAAAACATGCGCATTTAATAAACTGCATAGTATCTACAAACAGGATACTAGGCTGCTCAGCTGAAAAACAGCGTCTGGCATCGTTATCGCTTGTACTTAGAAGTAATTCATTATCTCGGGTTTGTCCTCTGCTGATTAAACATATTCCCTTAAGCAACCCAGTACTGCACCTCCGTTTGTACTAGGATGATCTTTGTGATGTTATTAAGTAATCTTCAGCGCCGCTGAATCTGATTATTGAAGAAAACCAGGACAGGAGCGAGGGACAGGTGAATTGGACATCTTTCTTCAGGCGGATTAAAAAAAAAAAAAAAGTAAAATTCGCAAAAAAAAATTAATTAAAAAATAGGCAGTTTTATTGTACCTTGGGTGTCAAAAAAAATGGTGCTAGGAATTATTCCAACAAGACAATCAGTTGGCATGACGGCGACACATTTTCACCTGCAGTGAAAATGCCAGTGTCTGTCTCAGGAGGAAACAATTTATCCTTCCCACATTCAATCCAACCAAATTAAACTATCTTAAAGAAGATAATCTGATAGGAAACGAACACATGCAATTATCAGACAAGATATTTCTTTAGTCTTAGTTACTTTGCTGTGATCCTAAATGAAAACTTAATTAGGATCACCCCTTCGTTTCTGCCATAAAACAACTTATTCGAACAATTTCGGCAGCTTGAATGTATTCGTAATGGAAGGGCTTGACAAATATGCTCGTCAGTTGAGTAATTTTGGCAGAGCTGGCGAGTAGCTGCAGACGGACTTTTTTAATTTAATAATAATAATAAAACTTTCAGGAAGTTATATTTTTAAGAAAACAGATGCAGCACAAGTAACCATTTTATGAAACTCCTATTGACTTATTGGGACATATTATATAAATAATAATAATAAAAATTGAGATCTTGGGTGAATACATTTTTCGCATGGCGAGTAGGGATTTTACATAATTTGTCGAGCACTGCGTGATGGAGATACCTACCACTAGGTACTATATTTATGCTAGTATCGGCTATTATACAGATTATCTGGGGAAACACTACACTTCGAGCTAGCCATTTAGAACTCCAAAATTTAAACTGACATGTACATTACCATCTTAAATATATCCAGTACAGAACACCTATAACGGAAAAAAAAAAAGTCGGTTTACAAACTAAACTCAATTTGCCGTGTTTCAGCTATAGGGCCTGAGTTCGAGCATTTCACCATTTGAGCGGGAGGGATTTTTTTTTTTTTTTTTTTTTTTTTAAATATTTCATTGACCTATAATTCTTTAACATAAATTTGCGAACTATCGTTTAAAACAAAATTAAATGTTTATATTTCTTTCCCTAAATTGACTAGCGCGAACACAAACAATGACTGCTTATTTTTAGCACCTGACATGACGACAAATTGTTTCCGCACTGTGTATTTGTCATTCTTGATCAGTGGCGTGAAACACCAGATCTTCACATAAGCTTTATTCGGCGGAACTATCTACCTCAGTCAGCAGCTAAGAGGTTTCCAGTTCAAGTTGTTCACGTAGTCACTAGGGTCAACATTCTGTTAATAAAATAACATTTTGATTATATTAAATTTGAAAAGAAAAAAAAATTGCTGTCCACAAATTTACGGACTATGAATAGCATGACGTTAACCTAACCACTTTCAAATGGTATCAAAACAGAATCTTACTTTCTCAAAAAAAAAAAAAAACTTAGATAACGCAGGAATCAAACAGGGTGAGGATATCTCTTAACGAACTGACGACTTACCACTAGAATTTTTCCTGCAAAAATATATAACATGAATAGCTTCATCACCCTCTAAAGCAGTGGTTCTTAACCTGGGGTGTGTGCACCCCTGGGGGTGCAAGAAAGCATTTCCAGGGGCGCGAGAGAAGTTTCAAAATTTTGACCCAGATTCGATGGACGACAGCTATTTAATAAAAGACGATCTTGTTGAAATACGAGCCAATGCACGTATTCAAATGGCATTTGAAAAACTGGAATTAGAACAATTCTGGTGTACAGTTAGAACCTTATCCACAGCTGGCAAAAGCAGCATTGCAGACACTTTTACCATTTGCCACCACCTACCTGTGTGAAATGGGATTTTCATCACTTTTGCACATAAAAACAAAAGCCAGAAATCGCCTAAATGCAAGTGAAAGAGCCACTTACGCGTGGCTCTTTCAAAAAAGGAGACTCGCTTCAAAAGTATTATTATGAATAAACAACAACAACATATCCATTAAAAATTGAGATATTGTTTTGTATGCATATGTAAATGTGTTTATTTTTCAATAAATAAATTATCTTTCAATAGATGTAATTTCCTAAATAAAGAAATAGAAACATTTTTCAAGGGGGTGCGAGAACTATTTTTAGATTCAAGGGGGCGCCGATCACTAAAAAGGTTAAGACCCACTGCTATAAAGAAACCCTGGCATCTTTTTCTGTGCAAGCTACTTTTCACCTATCCAACTAATTACATATAAATCTAAATTCTTAGAATAGTGTTTAAGATTAAGCACCAAAAGTCTCCCTAAAAATTCATGCTGTACAGAAGAAGGCACTTTGACTAATCGCCAATCCCCTTTCTCATTTCAATCGCTATTGTCTTCCAATAAACTTCTTAAAACAAGAGCAGCGGCTGCTCAACCTCATTTTACAGTCAGACTGCGAACCCACCAAACCTGCCTCTATTCTCTGAAGAAGCCATCTTAAAGTATCCAGTTTCCTAACATCCACAACTGCAACTATTCAAAAATCAGATTCTTTCGTACATACTATATCAACGTGTTATAGGATCTACAGCCTCACATGCATGGAACTTACAAATAAACACTGTTCTGACAGTTTCTGAACACTAGAATCTTACACATGGACTTAAGAGACTGCAATAATTCGAAAAGAGCAAACTTGATTATATTCGTTCTAATAATCTATTAACTGTATGTAAGTAGGCCAGCTTACATACAGCTATTATCTGTATGTAAGTAGGCCAGCTTACATACATACAGCTTACAATCATGCCCCACCTCAACGTCGCAAAGATTTTGATGCCCCCCTCTAGCATAATAGTCAGCCAAGTTCTGAAAAAGTATAATATAAATATGTACATTTTCTAATTGCCCCCCCCCCAAAAATATTCAAATTACCCCACGTTGAGAAACACTGAAGTAGGCTGTATTGCGATATGACAGTGCTAGCTTAGATCTGCGGTGTGCAAAGCTGCTACCCCCATGCATAGTTTTTGCATGGGGTGCAGCTCCTTCACTACTACCTATTTCCTTTTAAGAAAGGAGTAGAGGGATAGGATGCCATCGATGATAATCAGAGCTCTTGAACGCAACGATGAATATATTTGTAGAAAATGCAAGTAGCAAAAAGAATGTCTGAAACAGTAAACTGGTGAGAAATGGTTCGTCAACCAACCTACAAGACCCTTGTATTGAGTTATTGAACTCTTTAGGGGCATCATCCATGAATGTGAGAACAGTATTCCATGGTTGGAGACGGCTTTGTGGAGTTGGTGACTGCTTAGAGATAAAGTAATGCATTAAGTAAATGAGAAAACCAAAATTTATTCAATGCTGAGGATGTAATAATTATAAACTGCCTGTCAAGAAAGATCGACGGTTGGAACTATCCCGAGAAAGAAATAACGTCGCATCTAGTCTCAGCATTGTCAAGAATAAGACTAAAAATAGTTTGTTTTTCTTTTTGCGCGGAAAAATAAGGCAGGATTAAGATTCACTAGCTCTGAAATTAACAAGGTTATCAGAATATCATTGAAGAAATATTTGCATAATCGAAATGCAGAAGTTATTATTACAGAAGTTTGTTAATTACTGAAGTGTAAGGTGTACCAAATAGATAGGAAGGCACTGTACTATGATCAGTAAAAACTGTAAAATTTTAAACTACTTGTGTAAAATTTGCTTGCAACTACTTCGAACTTTAGTTTAAAAAAAAAAAAAAAACTAAAAAGATTATTTCAATGAGTCGGTTGCGATCTCGATTTCTTCTCTTGTCAAGCCGTGGAGAATAATTGGAGAACCAAAGATTAAAGGACAAGAATTTAAAGCGCAATGAAGAACGAATGTTTCCATACCAACAAAAAAAAAAAAGTTTTGATGACGTATTCAGTATACATGTTTGAATCAGAAGAATGAAAACATTCCAAGGAAATGCGACAAAGAAAGTATTTCATGGGAGAAAAATCAACACATACTTAGGATCACTGGTGAGGAAGAGAATCAAGATTTGGAGTATTTAAAACATGTGAGCAATTTGTATACGAGACCGATGGTGATAGCATATGCCTTAGCATCTCTACCTACCAGATCAGTGAAACAAATGCCATAAACAATTGACACAATATTAATGAAGGTTGCCGCTTTCGACAACAAAAAGATACAACAGCTGGTGCCACTAGTTTCTTCTATTTTCGAACAGTTCGGTTTCTTTTTGGACAGGGGTGTATGTTTCAAAAAAATAAAAATTCTCGCACATGGGAGATACGCAACACTATTTTAGTCAACTTTTTGGAAGTCACCAGATAAAAGGCGATGTTTCGAAATCTAACATTCACATTCTAACACTGTGTGTTGGTCGAATATCGAACAAAGGTTAGGTCGATACGATTTTTTTTGCAGGAACGGAAGTTCCTGCAAAAAAAAATATATATAAATATATATTTTATGTTAGCATAGCAATCGCACAATTCAACGCACACCTCACAAAGAAACTGACAAAAATTCTATTAAGAACCATTCAATGTACAATACCACCCCACGTCACACTGAATAAAATAAAATGGACGATTTTGTTTATTTCTTTAAATCTGTTTTACAATTAACAAGTTGAAAGTTTTTTTGCTATTTTATCTAAAGTTAGTACCTGCATGTAAATTAAAAAAGAAAGCATGCGTTTCGCATGAAATCAGAATAAAACAGTAAACTGAGCATGTCTGGGAGGAGACGTTAATGTTCTCTTATCTGCTTTAAACATAAGAAAACTATTGGTTGGTCTACACGCACTAAATTTTAATCTGATTTTCCAAGTAATCAAAAATGTTTTGATTGTACAATAGCATATCGTGCTGTCGATAATGTAGTCATAAATGTTCGGTTTAAACCAACTCGTATAATCTAAAATACTTCAGAAAATTATTAAAGTTACATCAAACGCACTGCATTTGATAGTGCCTCTATTTTCTTGTGCTCTATCAAAATCATCGTAATACGGACACGTGAATAATAGTTTCAATGTCCTTTAGTGCTTGTTATTTTTCATACATTTCGATCTTTTAAAGCACTAACCGCAGCAAACCAACATATATTCTCGTTCGAGTCTTTTTTTTTTCTGCTGTTTTTCTTTCAATTACCTGTTTTGCAAATCTTATCCTCAATATTCTGTGAAAGTGGGCGTAACATTTTAGATTAACTCTGTTTACACCTTCCTAAATATTAAAATGGCATGTTCTTTACTGATATATTTTTTTTCCAATGGCAGAACTCGATTAAAAATGATAATATCAGAAAAGAATTTCACACTACTAATATTCAAACTTAACGTTAAGTTATAACTGATTAATAATACGATGTGGTCACTTACACAGAAAGGAAAATTAAAGGTTAACAAAACATATTTGAAAGCAAAATAATAATAGGCAGAAAAAAAGACCTAGAGGAAACACAGAAATATGGGTTGATGCAATACTTTAGAAATATAAGAGTTGGTCAAATTAGAAATCCGAATAATTACATAAAACCACTTTGGAAGACTAGTCATGAACTATGAGTGTTGGACTATCGTAACATCACGTACTTCGAATTAACTGACAATTTCTACAGGAGCGGAAAAGTCAATGGTATAGCAAAAGTGGTGGCATCCCATTGTCTTCCCCTACATCAATAAGAAAGCAAAAAATAAATTCAGCCATTTAGACAATTTTCTTAATGAAGATGACAAATTAAATCCGAAAATAAATATAATGGTCAGAGAGTCAAATGAATAAATGTGGAACAAAGAAATCAGTCAAAACACGTTAACTGATCTAGTTTTGTTTACACGACAGTGTTGAAACAAATTTTAATTTATTCATCTGAGAGTTGGGTTAGAAATAAAGCATTTGATCAAAATATCAGATACTCCAAATAAGAGTATTTTAATAATGAGGTGAACAGATGGCATCAGTAGCAGAATAATTAAGAGTTGAGATACGAGTATTTGGAACTTGACATTATTAGCATTCAAGAATGTGTAAATAGAGCTAATCTAAGTTTATAACAGAATGAGAGATGAAAGATTAGATCGGAATATTTGATGTCAGGAAAATGATTCTGAGGAAGACCAAGACTAGATGGTTTGATGCATTTAGTAGTGCCTCAGAAGATTGAAACACAAGATCTAACCATATTGAAGTCCGATAAGACTAATTTGGAGGAAAATTTCTGATAGGAAGTTAGTATTAATGTAAAATTATTACGTACTGTACTATCATAGTATCCTGATGGATATGATGATATTCCTGATATGTCCGGTTACATATCAAGTATTTGATGAAGTAGCTGTGCATATATTTTGGTCAGTTAGTTTCTAGAGCCATAAACTATCTGAAAATAAATTAACAGGAAGCAATATTACACCATTCAAAGTAAATGAAATATGTATTTCAAATTCATTCACAACTATTAAACACTTTTGGATATGAAGTCTGGTGAATACAGGAGGTATTGTGAGATCTTATTGTGAGAGAAATGATTTTAAAAAATAGTTCATTAAAGAATTCAAATACCAGGTTTCACAGAAATCAAATGGCTCAGAAGCAGTAAGATGCTTCTCCTGGTCATTGTAGCCATACATGATAATAACAATTATTGATTACAGAATGCTATCTTTTCTTCTCCACTTATGTTACAGTTAATTTACCTGAACAGGAGGAATAATCTTTTATATCCTAGGTTAAATGATGTTCACAGTCCTTATCTGTTCCTCTCATGAAAGTATGAAGAGAATAACTTTGAATTTGGTGAGTTTGGATGTGTGGTTAGACTAACATGAACAGAGAGAGCGAGCGTGTGTGTGTGTGTGGTAATTACAGGTTTGAGTACTTTTTTGTCAATAAATTATTGGTTTGGCATTAGTGAAGTATAAAAATAACAAATGAAAAGGATTACTTACACAAATAAAACATGAGGAGGTATATTTTTAAGGAAGACAGAGGGAAGTAAGAAGAATGTGAGAGGTGCTGAAAAACTTCAGAAGAGGAATTAAAACCAAGAGATTTACAGAATAGTGGCAGCAGAGATTTACAAGCAATCTAGTGAGAGACAACAGAAGACTGCAATAGAACAGGGTTTGGATGCAGGTGATCACAAAATGTATCAAATTGCTTTTATGGGTACAAGGTACGATTTTCATTACATATAGACTAGAAGATGAAAAAGCACATTAAAAGAAAGTATTCATAGAGTTCCCTTGCTTTATTCTCATCTGCTTTTCATCTAACATCCTTTGCATGTTAAGGATGAGACATGAGAGCAAAGATTTTTTATTTATAATAGAGTATGTATCCATAAATGAGGTTACTATTCTGTCTAAATATGCAGTTTTAACCTAGGTAAGGAAAGTGACAATTCAGTTATGGAAGGGGAAGAACTACAGAACATTAATTATGGTAAGTGACTGACTGCTTGAAACAGTGATGTAGCACCAGATATATATTCTAAGGGATAGAAACCAGCAGCCTCCATCTGCATAATAACAGTCAAAAGAATAGACTGAGTGGGAGTTAAATGGACAAGTAAACTCAGTAAGGTGACAAAAGAATAACATTAACTCCTAGAAGAATTATCCAGATGAGAAATAATAAAGTGCAGATCAGGAACATGACAAGATGCAAGTAAAAAAGAAAAAAATGACTGAAAGAATAACTTTAGGAGGGTGATAGCTACAAACAAAATAGTTGAACTAATGACTACTGCAAAATTTGTATGTAAGATATGGCAGCTGGGTTAACTGAGTTTCTTCATGTGTTAAGAAAATATACAGGAGAACTGATTATGACCCAGTTGTTCAATCTAAGTCAATACAAAGGGTGAAAGAATCTAAAAAGGCAAGACGTGATAAATCAAACAAAAAAGATGAAAAATTTTAGATCTCTAGAGTGATAGAATGCAAGATTTTATATGGGAAAACTATGTAGAATATAAGAGTGGAGTGGTGGTATAACATGCAATTGTACTCACCAAGTACAATGTTAATCTTATTGAGCCAAAGGAAGATGGCTTGCAGCAAGGAAGTTCAGACTCAAAGGCAATCCAAGGCCAGGACTGGATCTTTATTAGCAGAGTGCTAGCTTAGCAATGTTCTTTTATTAATTTCTTTATCAATGTTCTGACTGAGGGATCGTTAAAAAAAAAAAAATTCTTCTGAAATATTGCATATATTGCATAATATCAAGGTGCATCAAACAATTTCATATTCAATGGAACTTAGGACTAGCGTAAGTAAGTTTTTTAAAGGAAAAAACCTTAGAACATCCTTACCAAACCTAAAATATCGAAGAGACATGTCAATGACTTCTTTTTTAGTTTGAAGCCACAAACCACCACCGTTTTTTTAAGACTGCCTCCTCAACATTCCAACATAAGGTTTACTTCTGAATGTTCACTTTCTTCCCTGTATTTATTATGTGACACCTCCAGGCAGTCCAAAGACTCATTGAGGGAGAGTGTCCCATCCAACTACTAACCATGCTCAAACTTCCTTAACTTTTTGCGAGCCATTAGTAGCAGAGGCTCTACCAATCGACCATATTTAAAATTTTTCCTGCAGATGGAAAATTAAAAATTTCTATCTACAGAAAACCAACCTATATTAATAAAAATACTACTCTTTACCTCTTACCATTACAAATCTCAAAAATTAGGCATTGTCTTGAAATTGGTGCGAAAGATTGGTCATATTAATGATGAGACAGTTAACCAAAGAACTCTAATTTCTAATAAATACCATCTTACAAAATAATTAGGATAAATGCATCATCTCCATACTTCTAGCAAGCGAGAAAACTAAATACACACCTGATGGAGTTAAATTAGTTCTCTTTCTAAAATTATTCTTATATTGGTTCTACTTCATATCATTTGGATCAGTACCACAGAGTACATCCAACCGATATGAAGCCAGCAGTCTTTATGTGATTAATCAGCCTGGCTGGCCGAGTGGTTAGTGTATCCGCTCTTCAGTCAAGATGCTGCGAGTTCGAATCCCGCCATGGGTATGGATGTTTATGATTGTCTGTGGAAATACTAGTGGTGGCGGTCGGCAGTAGATGCCGTTGGTGTAGTTGCAGTCAATTGGTGGATTGTGAGTGGTGGAAGCAGAGCTGTAGAGTAGATGCCCTCCCCCGATGGGTCTTTGAACTCCCTGGAGGTGACAAATAATAATAATAAAAAAAACTCATCACGAAAATACTTTACACGCAAAGTTTTGTTTACCCACACTTGAATAAAGATAAAAAGAATTTCTTGGCAAGTATAATTTACTTCCTAAGTGGGATTAAAAAAAAAACATTTGCCCCAACCCAGAACTACTAATCCTACACTTTTCTACTCCACTGGCTCTAATCATGCTCAAATCCTCTACTACTTGATTCATACTTCTTCATAAATCACAATTTCTGCCTTCTTTTCCCTTCCATATCCTCAGTTGTCATTCCCTTCAACAGGTCTGCTCTGTTTTTATATCCTTCACAGTGAAATCCCCATGCTAACCGTACACCTCTTTTTTGTACTATACTATCTTCCCCATCATTCAATCCACTTTTTGCCATTATTTTTTCAATGTGCCATTTCACTATGCACTGCTTTAATTCACTCTTCAACCTTTGAATTAATTCCTAACATCCTATTTACCCCCCCCCCCCCACACACACACACCTACAGTGCTTTGATTTCATATGGTCTGCTGTCAATGCCAAGACTGCCAAAGGTGCCACTTAAGATACTTGGGTTTTGCAGTCCTTGTTTGCTCATTCAAGTTGAAGCACTTGTAGTGCACTAATTGTTTGTGACCTTTTTTCCTTTGATAAGGACTTTGTTACAAAGGTGATACTGAAAGAGTTAAATAACTTAATTATTTTTGAATGTATTTCTATAAAGTAAAAAAGTCAGCTGTGCAAATTAAAAGGCAAAATTTGTTGTGTGCATTTGATTACTTCAAAGTTCATAATCAGTGGCATTACTCTAAAACCAACCTTGTTCCAGATAACTGCACTCAATTCTATGATTATCAAGATGTTACAGTTGTTCTAGACACAAGCACTGTGTTAGCCAAACTTTGTATTCCAATGAATAATACAGTATCATCACCTACTTGGCAAAGTTACAAAAAATGATCTAATCTACATGTTATGATCCCAGAAAAGCAGTGCACTGTGATGATTTTTGTAGAAGCACATCAACTCTCAAAACAAACATTCCAAACAAAATTATCTATAATGAAAGTTTAACAATTCAAATGCACAAAATACATGGTTCAACGAAGCATTTCTATTTTCAATAAGTGGTTGGTTTGAGAAGGTCAAGTTGCGTATATGGTGGAATTTACCACTTTAAGGCACAACTACATTTAGCAAAATTTCTGATAACTGTCTCTCTCTCTCAAGTTTTGTATCAACAAAACTGAATTCCTTTCCTAAACACTTGTTGTGCAATTTTATTTACATATGAGATGACTAGCAGTATGCCAACAGAGAGCTACATGGTACCCCCCATTTGTTACCTCTCTCCATTCAGAACTGCTTCTCCAAAAAAAGAACTGATATATTTCTCTTAAACAATCTTCTATCCAATCCACCAATGCATTATTTAGCCCCACTACAATTTATCATACACCAATCTACTAAATGACTTGCAAAATCCAAGAATACCATAGTATATGCTTATATTATAAAATGTAATGAATTATTAAAGCATGATCACTGAACAAAACTATTCTTCATAAATCTCACCCATCCAATTGTGAATGCTGGTCCTAACCAATATCTCCAAACCTTATTCGCTATTCCACAAAATGCAAACTGAGTAATTCTATCAATCATCCTTTTACCATTTAATACTACCATTTTACTCTACTTCCACTGGAAACTTTTTGAACAACAAGATGTTAATTATCAAAGGGCTTTTAAATTCCTTATTATATTTACTTAACCCGCTTATGCATAAGGGCCTCATGAGCACACACAAAAATGATGTCCTCATCTGAGGACATCATTTTTGTGTGTATACAGAGCACAAATTTAGCAAAAATTGATGAATTCATGGTAATACTGTATCATCATTATAATTTTTTATAAATGAATATAAAAATTCATGCATGAAGGTTTAAAACACAAAATCCTATCCTATCTTAGAGCCTTAATGTTGTCTAGATTATTCAATATCTCAAACAGTCATTCTCTTCCAATTGCTCAGTAGCCTCTACCCTTTAATATTAGATTTAACTGGCCTGGTTGGCTGAGTGGTTAGCGTATCCACTCTCCAGCCAAAAGGCTATGGGTTTGAATCCTGCCGTGGGAATGGATGCTTGTGATTGTCGGCAGTAGATGATTAAGGTAGTTGAAGTTACTGGAGTAGTGGAGACAGATTTGTAGAGTAGGTGCCCACCCTCGATGAGTCTTGACTCCCTGGAGGTGTTACATAATAACTAGCTTTATCTTTACAATTTTTATGTATTCATAGAGTAATTCTCTAATTTGTTTATCCACTCTTAGACAAATCAAGTTAGATTACCTATAATATTCTCTTAAAAAATATTCAATCATGGATATTTTTAAATAATGAAACAATTATGATAATTATAAATTAAAGTCGCTTATCTCATCTTCATATTAAGTGTCAGACCAACAAACTGTGCTGTATTCTTTTTACAGATATGTTTGTAGTCTTTCTGCATTCTTGTTATAAAGACTCTGGCCAATACCAAAGGATTCAATCATTAGCAATGATGACTTTACACAAAATTCCTATCCACTTCCTTTCCATCATTTGGAATTCAGGAATGATTTTTATAAGGAATGTCTTGTTGCAACAATATGTCTTGTTGCATCACTTTTCTCCTTCAGAAGACATTTTTGTATTAAGTCATTCTCCTTTCTTTTTTTTCTCTTTCCCACATACCAGTTGTAATTTTCCAGTCATTCTGAAATACGTACTTTCTGTATATCCTTTTCATATACTGCTCAAAACAATTGGGAAATATTGTGGTTTTCTTGTAAATTACAAAGTTATAAAAATAATTTACAACTGTAACACAATTTGTAATAAACATTGATTATTTAAACAATATCTCATCAATTATACCCTATCCTTAAGTAAGAGATTTTTCATGTATAAAGTACCCAATGATTATTTGCAGAAATTTATAATTATCCAACAGAAACTAAAATATCTCCTAATTGTTTTGAGCAGTGTATTTTCTGGCAATACCTCTGCTTATCTATTAAATATTGGTTATGCAGCTCATTAACAATATGTTTTTTTCTAGAACAAAATTTTCCCAAGTTTTTTTTAATAAACTTTTTGCACTATTATTCACTGATATAATACTCCTCCCCCCACCCTTCCCTTCTTTCCAGTTCCTGTTATTCTCTACTGTACAGCTGGCAGAAACTATAAATTTCATCTCCCAATCCATCTGGTCAACATAGGAGATAGACCAACAAAGACAAATGAACCCTCCATGAATATGAAAAAAGAATGACCATAATACCTATGGCTATAATGAGCAAATTGATATAATCAAATGACAGAAATATGAAGAAATAGTTCTCTGCAACAGAGAGCCGTCTCAGATGGAAATAAACATTATCAAGATTTAATAATAATAATAAAATAAATGTAAAACTATATCAGAAAGAATCTATCGGATCATAGTAAGACTAAATAAAATACACACACACACATTAAGGGTAGTGCAAGTTTATCTCCCTACTAGGAACTAATAGTGATCAAGTAGAACTTGAAACTAAAAAAAAAAAAAAAAAAAAATTAGAAATATTGGAAACAAAACAAAAAGACGTAAAACAGTTATAGAAAATTGACAGTATCCTATCAATTAATATTATAATAAAGTTAAAAACTAATTTGAGAATTCAAAAAAGAATAAAAACGTTAATGAAAAGGAAACAAAAGACCTAATAAGTAAAGAAATATGAAACAAGATTCACATGGAAAGAATATACTGAAATTTGCAAAACAATAAGTTAAAGGGATATAAGAAATTTTAACACAAAAATAAAAACCGTATTAAAAAATCACCTTGAAAATACTGGTAATCTTTACGTGACAATTTAAAAGATGAAATAGAAACTGTGCAATCAGTACATAAATGTCAGATTAGAGCTGAATTTTACCAAGAATTATATATAAATAAGGGGAAAGAAATATAGAACAAAGAAATGTGTGTGTGTGCACGCGCGCGCTAATTTAAGTGCTGGGAAAAGCTCAAAAGTTTAATGGAATGAAACAGCACTTGAAAATGATTATAAATAGTATTTAAAGCTACTAAAGACTAGTCCTAATTAGGTGGGATGCCACCAAAATATCCTCACTTCTACACATCATTCTCATAATCTGCTGTGTTGTCCTCACAATTTTAACAAAATTTCAAGTCCCTATCCACCATCACCCCCAGATCTTTCATCTCTGCCTCCTCCAAAATATTCCCACCAATCCTATACTTTGCATCTCATCTCTGCTTCCAAAATTTTAAAATCTTACACTTCACTACATTAAACTGACATCCCCATAAACTTCTTATTCAGAGTCAATTTAGGTAATCTTGCAAAGCTACATCTGCTCTACTTCTCATAACTCCAACTTTGCATCATCTGCAAACTACTATATATCACCATTTAAGCCCTTTCAAATGTCATTTACATAAACCTCTGAGGCATATCACTAGTGACTCCTCTTCTGGGATATCACTCCCCCCACACACACACACACAACTTACTGATATCTATCAGACAGCCAATCTCTCATCCAACATACCAATCTGCTACCAAACTCCTACACTGCTCAAAACAATTAGCAGATATTTTAGTTTTTGTTGGATAATTATAAATTACTGCAAATAATTATAACTATTGTGTACTTTACACATGAATAAATATTTCTTAATTATGGATAGGATGTAATTGATGAGATATTGTTTAAATAATCGATATTATTACAAATTTAACAAATTATACATTTTAGCATGAAATAATTTTAACGAGAATAACAAGAAGAATATCCTCTAATTGTTTTGAGCAGTATACTTCAATTTAGCTACTAGTTTGTCATGTGGCAATCTATTGAAAGCTTCTGCAAAATCTAAATATACTACAGTATATGCATCCCTCCTTGTCCAATGTAATGTTATAAGTCAGCAGAATGCTCAACGTGATTTTCCTTTAGCAAACCCATGTTGTCCATTAAAGAGAATTCTGATGTCAACCTAGTTCTGAATCCTTGTCCTCACTAGCTTCTCCAACAACTTGACCACAGCTGCAGACAAGTTCACTAGCCTATAAGTTGAAGCCTTAGTCTTATCACTCCCTCTTTATGAAGAACAATTTTGCCATCTTTCCTGTCCTTCAGAATCTGGGCAGGCTAATTAAGTTAAATCTGTTGTTAACTCCCTGAAACATTCCCGCAAGACATGCAGTGATATACCACCAAATCACATGGTCTTGTTGACATCAAGTTTACTAAATTCCTCATACCTCCTGCTCACTCATCATTGATTCCTCCCCTATTCCCACTGCTCAAGTTCTGCATTATGTTACGTTATAATAACAAGGATGGAATACTTTAATGAACCGCTCATTAAATACTTCTATATCCTCCTCAATATTTATCATTCTTCCATTATTACTGATCAACATCATCCTTCCATAATCATTCTTCTTTCTACTGGAAGGAAGAATGATTATGAGAGGATGATGAACTCCCTAGGATTTCTTTTAGCATCATTTGCTAACTGCTGCTCACACTGCACTTTTACTATCCTTACCAAACGAGACACCTTCCTTGCTTGCTCTCTGCACTCCTGAGACAGCCTATTTAGGTCCACTTGCAAAGCTACAACATCTGCTCTACTTCTGCATCATGTTACAATCACAAGGATCGAATACATTAATACACTGATTATCTCTGCTCACCTTGTGTGGTTTCCACAATGTCTTTTTCTTTCAAATTGCATGCTACACCTCTTCGGTCATCACCACTTCGGGATACACTCAGTCATTCCTTGATATTGCTGCAAGCCACCTTCTGAGTTTGCCATAATCACCTGCCTTATAGTTCCACATAACCCTTTCTCACAATTGTCTTGATATAGCTGGCCACCACCTAAGTAGTCACTTTCACCAATTGGAGAAAGATGTGATACTTCATTTACAACCATATCTTCTGATGAGATAATCAAATCCAAGACCCTCAAATTCCACTTGTGGATTGAGAGTCTTGGATTTGATTCTGCTTAAGGTATTTGTCCTTTAAAAACTCAAATTCATTCTCTTGGGTTCCTGATGTTTCTTTATTCCAGTCTATATTGCCATAATTGAAATCGCCCATAATAATCATCTTTTTGTATTAGTCAGACCAATTTGCATAAACATTTTGCTTTCACTGCCTTCCACATTACCCAGTATATAGCAACATCCTACTAAACATTTCATCCTGTCCACCTCCACTTCACACCATACTATTTCAAAACCACTGTCAGTATTTGCTCCTTGCATCTCCACCCTAGATGGGCACAACTCCTTTGACATCAATAGCACTGCTCTTCCCTTTCTGATTTTCTTCTTTGTGAAAGATTACACATCCTTACATCTCTATTCATGTCAAAATGTCATCCTCATTCAACCATGTCTCATTTACACCAACAATATTTGGGTGAATGAACTATGAATACTACAATTTCATTCCCCTTGTTTCAAATACTTCTAGCATTTGTAAACATACACACTAGCTCATTTCTGTTGTATAACAAATCCCACTTCTGGGATATGACTCCATCCCCCCCCCCATCCATTTCTGTCTATCATCACTGATATTACACCCCTCCTAAGACCTAAATGTCACCCTCATATCCTTGACTATCTTAATCCTTTCTTTCTCTCTCTCACACACATCTATTCCCAAAACCATCTACACTTCCCAAGCAGTATCTCCCTGTCCATCCTTTGTTTCTTCTATCTCATTCTCTTCACTCATGCTGTTCCCATTTGCAAACTCTTCTACCTTCTGCTCTTCACACAACACCTCTTGCTTCCTTAGGGCTTGCATTCACTTCAGTAGCCAGCCTAATTGGCCGAGTGGTTAGAGTATCTGCTCTCCAGCCAAAAAGACTGGATCCGAATCTCACTGTGGGCATGAATATTTGCGATTGTCTGTGAAAATACTAGTGGTGGTAGTGGGCAGTAGATGGTGTTGATAATAGTTGCGGTTTGTTGTAATTGGTGGACTGAGTGGTGGAGACAGTTGTGGAGTAGGTGCCCTCCCTTGATGAGTCCTTGGACTCCCTGGAGGTGTCACTTAATAAAATCTTTCATCTCAGTTATGCTACACTTATTACACAACCAACTACACTTCTTACTTCCTCTCCACATATATATCTTCAATCTCTCTGCAGGTATGCATACTGCATTCATGGCATCTCGATAAACTCAGCTCTCTTCACCTAGTGGCAACCAATTATGAAACAGCCTTCAACTCAACAGACCTATGTAAAATGCTTCAAAAATATAGGAACAGATTATATTTATATTAACTCATAAGAGGTTCAACAGTAATAAATTTAAATGAATGAGAAATAGAAATAAGAAGTTAGACTGGGAGACTATCTCTCCAAAATTATTTGTCACAGTCCTTGAATATACTATGAGAAAACTGAACATTAATGGAGAATACTTAAGCAATCTACTATTCACTGATATTGTAACTAATAGCAACGTTACTAAAAGAATTAGAACAAATGATTATTGAATTAAATGAAGTCTGGAAATAGACCTACAAATAAATATGGATAAATCAAAAATAATGTATAGTGAAAATACTTCAGAATAGAAGCAAATAAAACAGACAATCTGAAATGAGTTTACACAAATATCTAAGACAAATCATTAGAAACAACCAAACTTGAAAATAAAATTTCAGCTAGAATAACAGCAGGATGGAAAGTTTTTAATCATATATTTGAAAGAAATTTACCAAACTGCCTAAAAAAAAAAAAAAACTACAACCAATGTGTACTCCCAGCAATGGCCCATGATAGTGAAACCTGGAGCCTGACTAAAAAACACTTAGAGAAACTGAAAACACAATGAAACATGAAAGAGTCATTTTGAGAATAACATGGTTATATCGTGAAATTTGGGAGGGTTATTAATAACAGTGCTAATGTTTTGGCTCTTCAGGAAGATGCAAAAGTAGGCAAACAAATGGGGGATATCAATGTATGTCAACTGTAATTTCTTTTATTCAACATTAGAGAGTGCTAAATTAGGAATTTATATCTTTTGTCCATTACAAATTTAAATTGTTTCACTTGCTCATTGTCACATAAACTGTAACATGTTTTTCTCGGAGATTCTGGCTTGAAATCTAGCAAAATACAAGCCAGTTAATAAATGATTACTACTAAAATCCTTTCATAATTCACTTTTGTTTGGTGTTGTAATACAAAACAAAATGTGTTATGGACACTGGGGTTTTTCATGTGGTAGAATAAGGAAAAGGGGGCATCCTTGGAAGTTGTAAACGTTTTGATGGATAATGGAAGGAGCATGGAATGCATTGTATGAGAAGGTGATAGAAGTGAAAAATGGTGGGTATGGTTAAGCAGTAGTATAATAGGTGGTATTGTTATGAGCAATGACCTCCAAAATGAATTACTTCCATGGAGATCAAGAAAATATCTGGAACATATCACTACAATTGATCATAAATTTGTAGAAATATCTGCTGAAATAACAATAAGATTAAAGTTTTTACTATTAAAGAGAGATTTAAAAGGAAATTTATTGAACTATTTAAAAAGTGAGATTTAAAACAAGGATACAGCAAAGCAAGATTTGGCCAAATACACAAATACTAAATATCTGGTTTCCAAATTGGCTGAAGAATACAGAGTTAAATGTTACAAAATAGTTTTGAACAAAAATTACTCAATAAAAATTGATTTTATAAAAGGATTGAAGAAGTATTAAAACTTTTTAATAATACAAGAATTTCCTATTACTAACTATATATTGGGTTTTATCCTTTATCCAAGTGTAAGCACAAACAAAGTTTGCACCTAAAGTACTTTCAGGACAGGGACAACTTGTGGTAAAGGTGGTATAAGGTCTCATCACTTGCCTTATATCTCCTTGCAGACATGTATAATGCAATGCATTAAGGGGAGAGTCACTACCCAGACTGGTTTCAACCTTTATTGAGGTCTCATCAGCGGGAGCCAGACCCAGAGGTGGTGATACTAAGGTGGAAGTAATGGAGAAGCCATATTTACCTATACGAGTTGCCAAAGGGTGTCATACCCTGTTATTAAAATTCTCTGGATTAGAGAAAAGTTTATGTAAATATGACTTCTCCATTACTTCCACCTTAGTATCACCACCTCTGGGTCTGGATCCCACTGATGAGACCTCAATAAAGGTCGAAACTGATCTGGGTAATGGCCCTCCCCTTAATGCACAGCATTACTTTATGCTTACACTTGCATAAAGGATAAAACCCAATATATAGTTAGTAATAGGAAATTCTGCAAGGAGATGTGCTTTGCATTATGGGAGATACTAAGGCGAGTGATGAGACCTTATACCACCTTTACCACAAGTAGCCCCTGTCCTGAAAGTACTTCAGGCACATACTTTGTTTGCTTACACTTGCATAAAGGATAAAACCTAATATATAGTTAGTAATAGGAAATTTTAAATTGAGGTTACAAGAAAAATATGCAACTCATTTTGCCAGACCTATATTTTGGTGGCTTCTTTAGGGCTATAGTAGGAGAAATGAGGAAAGTAATCAATGGAAGTTAAATCTGAGGAAGTTAAATTCTTGTATGTCAAGAAATCTAATTAGCAATTTCTAGGTATTCAGAATGAGATCTTGGTTTCCATTGAGGAAGACCCCCCCCCACGTGATCAAATGACTACAACAGATTCCTTAATCTGTTAAGAAAACGTTTTCTAAATATGGCATGGTTGCTATATCCCAATCAACAATGTAATTAGTCATTGACATATAAGCTAGACCAAATATTTCTTTTCTTTTGTAATCAACATGATTTTTTTTTCTCAATTAAAAATTCAGCTTGTCTGATCTATGTAGGCCAGACCATAGCAACATGAATCCTATAAATACCTGGATGCTTGTAAAAGGGAAACTAGAGATCTGCTTGTTATGCTACTCAAATGCAATGATTCTTGAGGGGCAGCAATCTTGATGGAAGATTACCAATATAAGGGATGGAAATTAATCCTTATACTGAATATCCTGATTTTATCCAGGAGTATTATCCAAAAACAATTGTGTTTAGAATATCCATTAAGAACAAAATAGAGAAGCATTTGCAAACATTCATGTATTAATAGAATCCCATGTTCATGTGGTCTAGTCTAGTCTATGCAGGTCAGCCATGTCAAAGATGGGAATAAAAAAAAAATAATAAAAAAAAAATTGATGTTAATCATCAAAGAGAAGAAAAGTCTAGCCTTGCTTATCACATCACTTCTAGTGTGTCAAAAGATCTAATAGGGCATGGTGACTCTATTCCAGTATGTGTAATTCATGACTGACATTTAGAAAAAAAAATTCTAGACAGAAAAACCAAAGCCATATCCTGAATGAGGTCTGGAAATTTCTAAATAAATCTCTTGACATATCAGTTTAATTTCAACAATCCAGTACACTCTCCAAAGATACAGACAAATAGTTAGAACAAACTATCAAAACCAATTAAATTAAACCACAGCCCTGAAAAAGGCAAGAATACAGATGTTTTAAAATAGTATATGTTCTCTAGTGAAGCCTTAATGACTAATAAAATTACCTATTACTATTATATATTTGTAAAGTAACAAACATTAATAGATCTTTGCAAAAAAAAAAAAAGCTTAAATGCCTTAGAGATGTAGCAACTACATAAAACATTTGTGACATTTGTCTGAAGGCAAGTGAGATAAGAGGATCCCCCTCCACCACTGATTGCAGATGGCATAATTCATATCAGCAATAATTATTTCAACAGTATTTCGATGGTAAATACATACATTCTGAGTCACATAAGTAAATTCACATCACAGGTGGCAAGTTGGTTAAAAGAAAAAAAAAGTTCAGAATGATTAATGATTGTTGGGAAAAAAACTGACAGATGAGGCAGAGAAACTTTCAGCAAAATAAAAGATATTCTAAGTTGGAACCTCAGACACGGTATATCAAAGCAAATATATACATAAATGCCACTAACAGTCAAGAGTGTGTAATTTAGACAAAGTCTATCATACCACTCCTTGAACCATTGACCATTTGTGCTTTCACCACTATCAGGCAATGCATTCCCATCCTCCACACCCTCTTGCTCATAACTGCCCTTCTTAACTTCCATGCATGGTCCCTTGTCCTCACTCCTTCCACCAGTTCTACCAAACGAAAGAACTCCCCATTGTCAATCCTGTACCTACCTCTCAACAGTTTGAGTCTCAATCATATCACCTCTTCTTCTATCTACCAAACACTGTCATCCACATTCCCTCAGCCTATTCTCATAACTAATATTGTACAGTCCTGATATTATTTTTTTTTATCTACCTCTGCACTCTTTCCATGGTTAATTTATCCCTTCAAATCCTGGGGACCAAATTTGAGCACAGTAGTCCAGGTGTGGTCTGATCAGGGCATTATACAATGGAATGACAACTTTTCTCTGCAGGTCAGCATCCTTCTCAGTATTGCAGCAATCCTCTGGGTTACTTTTACTACATCTGCAATATGTTCACTGAATTTCAGGTTTCAATCAATCATTACCCCCAGATCCCTTGCCTCCCCCACTTCGTCTAGTACAATTCCTCCTCCAGAGTATGCAGTCTTCCACTGATGTATCCCAAACTTCAAGACTTTACATTTAGCTGAATTAAACTGATACCACCATTCATTTTCCCATCTGTTCAGTTTATTCAAATTCTCTTGTAAGGGGCCCTACATCTGCACTATTACTAATAACCCTTCCCAGCTTCACATCATCTGCAAACAACTGAATTCCCCTGCAATCTACTGACAATGTCACTGATATAAAAGTTAAACAATACAGTTTAACCATTCCAAACATTTAAACATCCCAGTACTGAGCCCTGTGGGACCCCACTTGTAACCTTCTGCCTCCTTGATACTGCTCCTCCATACACAACTGATACCTATCAGATAGCCAGTCCAGAATCTAGCTCACTAACCTGACATTTAAACCCATGTGCTGCAACTTAAATATCAGCTTATGTGGTATCCTTAGAGAATAAAAAAAAGTGGGTAGCTGACAAACAAGTATCAGAAAGTGATATGAGAGGTACAGATCTGCCAGATTTAATGTGACCAGTGAGGTACCAAGTGATCAGTCCTTGGACCACTGCTATTCAATCTATATAATTGATAAAAGGACCTGTCAAGATATTCAACTGTATGATGATGCAAAGATAAGTGTAATAAGTGAAAAGTGCAAATAATGTATTTTGCACAATGAGATTTTCAACAGTATATTCCCATGGTGGTGGGATTATGCTACAAGAAACTGATGAGGCTAGGGATCTTCCCATTCACTATGGTAAATGGGAAGTTGAAGTTCATAGGTCATATAGCAATCATAAATACAACTCTGAGGATAATTCTAATGCTGAAATAAACAATTGCATAAGGAAGTCATTTGCTTCTTTACAAGATCCTGATATGGTTTCCTGGGATTAAAGGGAATAAAGAAACTGTAGAAAGATGAGTTACAAAGATGATGACAGATTATAGAATGCAGGATTATAAGATATAGGTTGAAATTTGTTATATGGAAAGTGGAGAGAGGATATAGGGCATCAATGGAAGTTAAGTTTCTGTATGTTTAAGGGAGGGATGAAAGCTAGATTCTTCTCTCATGTAGCAGTGGATGAAAGTTTATGGTAGTGGTGAATGTATCTAGTGTGAATGAGTTTAAGAGAAGGCAATGACAGATAGTATGGGTGATGTATGGCCTCCCTTGATAAGTCCTTCAACTCCAGAAATCTGATGCTAATTATATACATAAATATAACTTTTGTACTAATATTTTTTCTTTGTAAAAAATTTCAAAAAAAAATTTATAAAAACTTAATTTGTAAAAATATTAAAATTTTTATAATTATAAATGTACATTCCCAAAGTTCGCTTTTCATTCTGATGAATGTCACCAGTTTCCAGCTTTTGATTTCAGAAATGTGACAACCATAGTAATGACATGCAAGAGGTCCTAAATAGTTCCTTAATCTGAATGGCAAATGGACAATGTCTCTCCTTTGCCATTGAAAGGATGCAAGGTCAAATCACACTGGCACAGATTAGTTTCCACGCAGTGCAGATAGAAAGACACAAGCACACTCTGGTTAGAAAAGGCTCAAGTCTGTAAATATTCCTTGCAAGAACAAGAATTAAAATCTTTTTAAGTGAACATTATTGGTAGTTTCATAGGGAGTGTCATATTTTATCCCTCTCACTAAACAGGAAAATGGCTGGATAGCATGCACAAGGCATACAACAATACAGTTAATGAGCACCGTGCTGCTCATTAACTGTATTGTGCAGTGTGCATACCATAGTGGCATCCCACAAGGAATCTTAGGACTCCATGAAAGCACTGTTTAATAGTACTAATAATGGTTGATTAATAATAAAGGTGGTTGATTTTTTGGTTCTCAATGACTTGTCTAATGGAGATCACTGCCTTGTCTACTGAAGTGGCAAGATTGGCATATTTGATACTCACACTTTGTTGCACCAACTAGAATGTGACTTTCAGGATTTATGTCTCTTTTCCATGGTCTGATAATTGTTTCTAGTCTCCCAATACAAAGAAGCACTCTGACTGAAGAACTGAAAAGCCATGATGGAGTGGGACCTTCATTCCACAAAATCTTCAACTAACAAGTGTGCGAGAATAAAATTCAGCATATCTCAAAAGGCACGAGTCAAAAACTATCTCTGGCTCACCAGATAACTTCTGCCATCCTACTTCTCTCATATGCAGACAGTACTGCAATATCACCACCTAAAGTCTTCTACAGACCAAAGAAAATCACTAGTCATGTGTTTAGGTTTAAGTGCTGAGTAGAATATGTTAAAGATTTAATGGATTGAAAACAGTAGAAAAAAAAATTTAATGCTGCAATATTTCATCTGTCAGAAAGAGTACAAACTAAGCTGTCACACACACACACACACACACACACAAAATAAAAATCAGCCATAACACCACCAATTCACCATAAAAATCCTTAATGCACTAATAATTCCCCTGGTGTAGATAGCAAATCCCTTCAATTATGCTAAAAAAAAGCTGTGCTCTAGAAATGACACCATCCTGTATCATATATATACAAACTGTCATACTCATTTGGAATCTAAACAGCATGGAAGTAAGCTGTTCCTATCTACAGAACAGAAAGTTAATAGTTGACCAAACTATTGAACTCATCTCAATCCTCTTAAAAATAATGGAAAGATCATTAAGAGACAAGTTCTTCACCATCTCAAGGCCTATCCCAATTGATTGATGATCACCATATGGTTTCTACTGCTCACATTCTGCATCAGATATCCTAGTCAATCTTACCACTATTTGGTTGGGTGGCATAGAGACCTTCTTAAAAGGCTGCCATCTTGCATTCACTCTTCTACCCTTTGCAATCAGGTCACCAATTTCCTCTCTGGTCATTCAGTGCATGTCATAGAGGATAGCTCCTCTCAAATTTATTAACTACAAAGACTGAGATTGGATGTTTAGTATTTCTAACTAAAGCTACAAGTGTATTGTTTGTTAATTGTGCATTTTTCTGGACAGTTTCTGGTTTGCAGGATGAAAAACTTGAGTTTCTGGAAGTAAAAATTCTTCTGCCTCTTGTATGAACTAGATAACCCACCTTCAGCTGAAAAGTCATAAAAGTTCTGTGTCCTAGACAGGATTCAAACCCAGATCTTTCTATCCAAAGGGCATCATTAATATAGACTCAGCTATGAAAGCTGCTACAAGGGCATAATCCTGTTTTATTTCTTGGGAGGAGAAGGATCTCACATTACTCTCCCTTAGTTCTGATGACATATTTGATCACCTGTCAGGATTGGCTCTCTCTCTTCATGGGAAACATTTTGCCTATTTTGGTATCCATAGCCTCCAAGGGACCTAATGTCCCTTGTTCTAATGCTTGCCTGACCAACTCCCAAACACTTTATACATAACTCTGCCTGGTCTTTGAGTACTTTTCTTACATTTATTGAATGACAACAACTTGCATACATAGTTTTGGATTATTCAAGCTTATTGGGTTGACTTAGTCCTCTTTTATTCCACCCATCTCTGTTCTTTGAAACAGAAGTAGGTCGAATGAAAAGGATCTTATCATTTTTATGTACACTTAGCCAAATTAAGAGGATAAAAGATCCTACATATGGATAAACAAAAACAAGTAGAACAGATTTTTTCATTCTTCACATAAGTAGTCAAGATTTGTTATCTTGGTGCACAAAACAAAAATTAAAAAACATTTTAACTGTTAACAAGTCATTTATTTTCTGCTCCTATAAACTAGCAAGCAATATCTCCAGGTATGCTTTTTTTTTGGTATTATACCAAGCCTACAAGGATGTCTAAAGACTTATCGCAAGAGGTTGAAAATTCACAGACGACAATGGCTATCATACCCTACCTTGAATACATACAATATTGGAGCACTCGCCACTCATTCACCACATACTATGAAAACAATCTCCTTTTCACTCCCTTACCCACATGACCTATGTATGGCTTCCATGGTTGACCTTTCATTCCTATATCACCTATTATTCTATGCAATAATTTGGGACAGCTTTAACCAATTTTATGTCTCAAATGGATCACTTCTATCCACCAAGTTATGAAAACTACATTCCCTCAATCTGTCATACTAAATATTCCAAGGTCTACAGACAATTATTTGCTTTGCACTCTCTCTCTCCACTGCTTCCTTATCACAGAGAAGGAAGCATTGGAGCAACTTTCTGAGTAACCCTTACATTTTGCAAATGCCCCCTAAATTTCAGTTCCAAGACTGTAGATCTCTTGCTTCCATCACCTCATTATGATAAACCTCATTTCATCTTCTCTGGCCAGAATGCATAAAGCTTAACCAAAAAGAACTGATATCTCTATTCTTCAACCCCAAGCACCAATGTATTCATATCCACTTGTAAGATCACAGCAGAACTTCATGACATTACTCTTCCTACTTTAGTACCATCAACAACAACAGAATATCTCCTCTCACACCCTAAACTGTATCAGTGATCTATAAATTAAACAGTAGTCCCGGAACAGAACCTTATGGTCTTCCACTCATCACCTTCCGTTTTCAGTATACTGCATCTTCCCCACACCCCACAAGTCACTGGCTTGTTTCAATAAACTACTCAATTGCAATAGTAGTTTATCATGTGACTGAAATGCTCAAAATTCAGATAAATCACTGTAGAAGTATATCTTCTATCCCATATGCTAGTCACACTAATATAAAACATAACCAAGCTCTAAAGCATAATTTTATCTTAACCCATACTGCTCTCTTGAAAGATTTCCATTCTCATCAATCCAGTTTTGTATTCTCTCCAGCCTGTCTAGCACCATCACCACTATACCTGATAAACATCCTTTCTTTCTTTTAATTTTTGATAATGTATACCTGATAAACAAGATGGCCTGTAGTTGGATGCTAGCAACTTGGATTCTCTCTAAGTGGAATTTTCTCTCTCTTTTGGAACTGTCCATATTGCCAGACTATTGATGAACAACCAAGTTAAGGGCACTGTCAACTTTTTCATAAATTCCTGTAATATATAATGGTGACATCCCATCTAGTCCTGCAGCTTTATTACCATTAAGGTTACTTAATATTATAAACACTTCCCATTCTTGAACTGTCAGTCTTCTATCCTCCTTCCTATTGTTATTCAATGCTACATCTAACCCTCCTACATGAAATACACAATGAAATTTCCACTATATCTTCAGCAAATGTAACCCCATACACCATCTGCTGGAATTAAAGTTAGTCTACCATATTCACCCTTTCTTCTACTAGCAACATAGTGAAAAATTCTCTAGGGTTTTACTTTACTACTTCAGCCTATTTCCATTTTTTTAATACTTTTTAGTATCTGTCCATCAACCACCCTTTTATCCATTTCACCAGTTTCACATCCATCCATCCCCATTTGTTGTAGTTCATGTAACAGAGTTCCATGTGGTACCCTGTCAAATGCCTTTGCAAAATCCAACAGTATCATCATGTAGCCATTTCCTTTATCTTACTCAGCTGCCATTATTATATTATAAAAAATTAGTTCATTACCAAGTCATGTTGCCCCCTCATAGAATATCATTCTTATCTACTTATTCCTGAATTCTCTTTTTAACCAATTTTTCCAGTACTTTTCACCACCACTCCTGAGATTCTAGTCTATAATTTACTACTACAACTTAGATCTTCTTATCCAAAACAATTATTTTGTCCTCCTTCCAATCTCTTGGGACTTTGCCCTGAGACAAACAGCTTAGTCTAAGGCATAGGCAGTTCCCTTGCACATTAACTTAAATTGCAAACCAATATCCCATCCAATCCCACTGTTGTATTTGCATTCAGATTCTGCAATAACCAAAGTACCTCAATTCATCAATCTCTGTTCTCACATTATTCCCCGTCACTTCTACCATAACAATATCTTCACTTGGATGATATGTCCTTGCAAAGTGGTCACTTAATAGCTCAGTTTCATCTGCCTCTGTCACCTCGATCATCTGTACTCATTATCCTTCCATAGTCATACTTCTTCCTACTTGGCACAAAGCAAAAAAACCTCTTTGTGATTTCCTTTTGCCTACTCAGCTAATTTCTTAATCTGATTTTGCCTTCCTTACAATGTTGGTCACCTTTCTTCCCAGATCCTTGTACTGTTCATGAGTTAGCTAGTCACCTTTCTTCTTATATACTCTCCACAGCATTTTTTTTTTTCAGATCATACTACTCATCCATTTAACTCCTACCTGATTTACCCTCCTGACCTTGGTATACAGTATTATTATGTGACAGCTCCAGGAGTCCAAAGACTCATCGATGATACTGCTTCTTCCATATATCTCCTGACTATCCCCCATGCACTGTGGAGATCTTTCCGTTGCAGGTCTTTATGCTATGGTACTGCTTCAAGCTGCTTCCTAAATGTATCATAACACCTGCTTTGTAGTTCTACATATACCCTTCTTGAATGGAATTTCTATGTTTTGCTATCTCCCAAATCAACCACATGATCACTTTCCCCAATTGGAGGCAATGTTCTCAGATTCAGAGGTCTGATCCCATGACAAGATCCAACAAACTCATACCCAAGTCATATTATGTTTTAAGTAATTATCTCTCAGTAAGTGTATAAATTCTACTTCTTTCCTACCCTGTGATCTTTCCTCCTTCCACTCTATGTCTCCGAAGTCCTCCATAATAGTTACTCAACTTGTCAAATGCACATGGAAGAAGACTGTCACAACCACAATTTGAAGAGAAGATTGGCACAAGTTCATGTGATGAATGATCTAACAGAGAATCCATTACATGCTCCATGTACTCCCCAATTTTGGCTTACATTAAAACAAGATAACTTAGGAGATTAATTCTAACCACTCTCCAAATACTCTTGATATTTGGCATATAATAAACCCTAAATCAGTTGCAATAAAGTCATCAACACACTCCAATGGATGTATTGCACATTACTTACATCAGCTGCAAATAGCAGTCATGCATTCTAGTATCTTGTAATATGCTACTGACCATAACCTTTGTGCATTCATAATTCCATCTTTTACTCCTGAATGATTCCATTGCAGTTTCTTCCTATTCCTTCAGTTCTGGAAGCTACTCTTGTTAAATATCCTTCTGCCATTAAAATAACATTTGAAGCTTCTTTCATTTTTGACACAAAGAAATCTGAATAACTTGGTTCAGTTTGGATACTTTCTTGTTCCTGGAGTCATTTTTCCAATTATTTTGAAGATAGGTATTCCAGAGTTGACTTATTTTGGTTCAAATTATTAAATCTCCTATTCCACTGGAGTGAACTTCTATAGCTCAGGTGGTTTAGACAAGCCCTTTAGTTGGCAAGACCCACATTCAAATCCTGCCTATGGTATGAGAAACCTTTTATCAGGTGTTGTCAAACAAATGGTGAGTTAGCTGGCCTCATATAGAGGTGGAGTTCTTTAGTCCCTCAAAACAAGTAAACCAGCCAGAAGAATACATGTAATCTACAGACATAAAACACTACAGGAATACATATTAACCATCCAATTCCATTGGATTTGGTTCCTAACACCTGCAAAGTAAAGCGTGGGTCTCTGTGTGAGAATAAATCAAGAAGGATTCTATTGTTATTTATTGGATTGGATGAAGACCACAGAACATAACTGCTTATATTTTGTTGAATAATATTTTTCATATATAATTATATGTAGCGTTAAATTTAAAATGTCAAAATCTGGAGCATGATGGGGAATAGCATGCAGAAGCAAACAGGCTCAATGAGTAGAGGTGGGTAATTATTGTGGAGGATTTCAACTATGGGAACATAGATAGAAAGGAGGAGAGAACACAGGGGAGGAAGGAAATGGAATTAATGCAGTTGCTAAGGGATACAATTACCTGAGACAGCATGTGATGGGACACACTAGAGATTTTAGAGTGCTTTTAGAGATTCTGTGATGTGCTATGCACATCACAGAACCTTAATGTGAATACAGCTATGGGATTGGATGGTATACCAGTTCAAGTTTTAATGTGAAGCTGCTAGAGAATTGTCAGTGCCCTTGACCACATTGTTTAATCTAAGTCTCAGCTCTGGGTTATTCTCAAGGAGGTGGAAATAGGGAAAAATAGTTCCATTCCATAAAGGAGGGTCCAAGACTTATGTAGCAAATTACTGACTGATCAGCATATCAGGTATGTGCTGATCAGTGTCCAAGTACTGGAGAAGTTGGTCAAGAACAAAATACAGGAAGTTAAATGGATATTGTATGGGACAAACATGGTTTTGTGAAAGGTAAATCAAGCCTCAGTAACTTGCTTAGGTTTTATAATACAGTAATAGCTGAGTTGGATAAAGGCGATGGGTGCTGGCAGGATACCACATGAAATTCTAATCAGTAAACCACAGCATATGGGAATAGATATAGGGTTAGTGAGGTGGATAAGAGGGTGGTTGATGGAGATATTACTATTATTACGGGCAACTCCAGGGAGTCATTGGACTCGTCGAGGGAGGCCCCAAATCATATTCATCACAACTATTTGACATTCATACAGTATCTATCATACCTCGCCTTAAACTCATTCACTGTCACAGCATCCACCACAGACTCAGGGAGCGCATTCCACTCATTCACTACTCTAAAAGTAAAGAACCCAGCTCTAACACCTTTACTAACCACACTTTTGCCCAGTTTCCATGGATGTCCCCTAGTCCTCCCAAAACCAGCCCTGTTCTCAAAAATATCTTCTGAATTAATTTTATAGAAACCTTTCAGTAATTTGAATGTCTCAATCATATCTCCCCTCCTCCGCCTATCAACCAATTTTTGCAACCCACAAATCCTCAACCTGTTCTCATACGGTTCATTCCACAGACCTGCTATGATATAGAGAGCAGTTTATTCAGGAGTAGCATCCAAAACAAGGTCAGTGGCTAGTGGCATGCCATAGGGTTCTGTTCGTCGACTGCTACTATTTAATTTGTACATTAATGATATAGGAAAGGATCTGAGAGGAACTGTTCAGTTGTTTGCCAATGATGCAAAGTTGAGTAGAGGAATAGTTAATTCAGATGATATTAAAATTTTGCATATAGATAGACTGGCAGTCTGGGCAAAAGGGAATGGATGTCAGTTTAATGTGGCAAAGTGTAAGGTTATACATTTTGGGGTGAAAAGATTACCAGCTGCATACCATATTGGTCAAACTGTACTCCAGAAAATTGACGAAGCCAGAGACCTGAGAAATAGTCATTTTTAGACCTGACAGCATGACTTCTCAGAATTAAACTTGGTTATTCTTGTAGATAAGCTAATACAATGGTTATACATAGTTTTTAATTTTTCAGGAAATGACAATGTATACTAGAATATTAATTAAAAACTTTAATCAATACTTTCCTATATTTTGGCAATGTTACACTGCCATCTTCAGGGATCACAAAACAATGATATGTGCATGCAGGCACATATACTAAGCAAATGAGGCTCAAGAAAGGCAACTGAAGTCAGTCCTAGTCGGCTAAATTCTGTTGTCTTGGCCATTGGACTGATAATCTTAGAAGGCAGTCTCATGCACCCAAATTTGTTGAGGTTTGGGAAGTTTTTTTTAGAGCTGAGGCTGATTCAAGGAACAATCTTTCATACTTGTACTTGCTGCAGTGTAACAAAGTGGCCTTCTTCAAGAGTATTCTGTGGTGGGTGTCCAATGCATGGTCAGCAAGACCCGAGTGGCTATATTGGTGGAACCGATGTAGTCCTTGTATTCAGATATCCTGATATTGGCTGTCCTGCCTGTTTGGCTGAAGTAGGACAGTAACTTGACAATGATCTGGTGCAAAGACATAACGTCTATTTCAGCTGCAATTTGCAGTCTGAAGATGTTGGGTAGAAAACTAGTGCAACAGCAAGTTCGATGAATGTTTTTTCTTCTCTTGGTGTTGTTTACACTGTGAAGCACTATTGTTGATAATCAATGACACCTAAACCTTTCCATATGTAAGCCTCATTTGAATTTGTGTGCACATATCTGGTCACCTGGTTATATTAGGGATGAGGAAACAATGGAGAGAGTGCAGAAGCAAATAACTAAGACTGTCTCAGGACTCTGGAATATTGAGTATGATGACATCGAGGGAATGTGGTCTTCAGTCCTTGGCAGATAGGAGGAGGCATGATATGAATGAGACATAAATTGGCAAGAAGGGGTTATTAAACAGATACAGGAAAATTATTGTATAGGATAATGAGCAATGTAAGAACAAAGTCATCCCTGGAAATTGTACAAGAGGTCATGTGAGTGAGGAAGTGAAAATGGGATTTTTTTTTTGCTTGGCAGTGGTGAATGAGAAACAAATCAGTGCTCAATACAACGTATTCAAGGCAAGGTATGATGATTATTGTGGTCTATGAGTGATTCCATGGAGGCTTGAAAGTAATGCTAATACTATAATTGATTTCTATATAATTGATTTATAAATATTTATGTGGACACAATGAGTTCTTGGAGATGTCATGTAATAATAATAATAATAATGACACATAAGATTATAAATAAAGCAATACAAGTGTTCTTGAAATAAGTTAATTAATAAAAATATTCACTCACTAAATGCAGTCTTAATGAGTAATATAAGCTTGCAAGAATGGCATAAATTATCAAAGTTTGGTATACTATTTGTTAGAGAAGTTTTTGATGCCTACTTTTAAGGCTATTTTAATGTTTCTTTAGTGCAGTGACTTAATCAAATTTTTGCACAAACAAGTTGAAGGAAACCTGAGTTGAGCAGGGTTTTAAATCTTTTTTTCAGTTAAACTCTGGCATTCACTATGAATATTTACTTAAAATTTATCAAGTGATAAAATGTTCTTCAATTTTTTTGAATGTTATGTTTGAGGAAAGATCTATCAACAGGTCTTCATCTAATAAAAGTTGTGCGGAACCTCTGGGGAAATCCCATTAGCTTTTGTGGAATGCTAGGATTCTGCAGAATACAGTTTAATAAACTGCTCTAATGTAGTAGGGAAATACACAGAATCAAGCCAGCATTAAGACAGAAGAATTCCTTGTCTTGATATTTGGGGATGAACAAAGAGCATCTATTTCATTTTGTTAACAGAAAGATGATTATAAGCCTAAGTTTGCTTCTGTAACTATCTCAAATGTTTATAATACACACGTGTGTATACATGCATGCACACATATTATAAACGTATACTATTCATAGTCAATTATCAATTTAGAATGCTCAGCTATAGACAAACCAATTTCTATTGACTCATCATGGATATACTGTGATCAGAGACGTTGTGAGGAATTTTGGCACCTATGGGCAGGAAATAAAATTGCGGTGTTCTAAAAAAAAATAAATAAACTTTAAAAATCTCAATTTTTGAGCCTATGGCCAGGGCCACATTGGCCATAGCCTCACTACGCCTCTGACTGTGACCCATGCTTCCATCAATATATGGCTGTCTGCAAATCCACAGCTTGCACTATTTGCATACTTATATACTGTTTAGTACACAAGCACTACATTCATGTAAAGATATTTTATTAAAAAAAAAAACTATTGCAAGTGATTTTAAGATGCAATTTGTTACAGAGAAGTATTCTGTATGCTTTCTTCATATCATCATGCAAACAAACTAAAAATTTAAAAAAAATTTGTTAACTATCATACACAATCATAATATAAATGAGGTGCATAAGAAACTGAGAAGATTTACCAGGTGGATAATGGGGAGATTTTCCAAGAAGAAGAACAAGGAGGGTCTAGCTATAGAAGTTGTGCAAGGTAGCATGCTTTTGTTGTGGCTGTAGAGAAAGCATTGTTTGAGACTGTCGTGACAGCATGTAAATGAATAAGATGAGGTATAACAAACTGTAGTGCCCAGGGAAGACCACTTATGAATTCTCATTCTATGTGGATTTGATAGTAATAACAGATCTATTCTTACTTTAAGCTATTGGCTCCGACCTTTTATAAGTAACAATTTCACTTCGACACTTAGAGACTTCTTCCCTGAAGAGACAGTAGCAAATTTTGAAAACTTGCCTAGATAATGAAAAACCCAAAAAACAAGCAAAATTTTCATTCAGGAAAAGAAACCTTATGGATTAAGGATTATGCCTATCTCTGTAACAAACCATTTGGCAAGTTTTCACCATTTCTTTCGGAATTTTAAAACAGCTACATCCAGTGCTTTTTTTTTCTGGAAAAAAAGGTGCTGGTGCTCACCATGAAGTTGTTATTACAGCAACTCCACACTTTTAACATATCCTCCTATATACCCTCGTCATCTCTAGATTTCTTGCTTTTGGTATCAACTGCAGAATGATGACCTCTGAGTAGCCATGAGTCCACATATTTGCTAGGGTTCAATTGAGTGAGAGGAGGCCCTACTATCCTGATGAACATCAGTGCAGAAGTTGTCCGCACAAGCAGAAATGATCTAGATGAAGTTACTATGAGATTCATCTGAGAGAAACCTCTTTCACATTCACTGGAAGATATTGCAAGTGTGCTTTAGAGGAAGTAGTATGTCCGGGACTTTATTCTCTTGAAGATATTCACGGAAACCATGAACTGCTTCTCTTTCATTCAAGCGAAATTTGCACACAAACTTTTTAATTTCAGCTTCACCAAATGTCAGATGCTTCCCAGGATTTTTTGGCCAATACTTGGAATCTAAAATCTTAGCACATTCAGGCAAATCAGCATCATCCTCCTTCAAGCAAACACTTTCCAACAGCTTCTTTCAGACTTTTATAGAAAGCAGATGAACTTATTGCAGGACTGTGTCTTTCATTTTTGTGGAGCTCAATCCCTTTGAACTTCATGTTCTTCTGACTTTGAAGAGAAATACTGTAGTAAGGACAAGTATTTTCAATTCTTTCTTCAAAAAGTTGAATTGTATTCTTTATCTTCCTGTCTGCTTTGTACAAGTCAATATTTCTCTCTTGTAAATCTAGACTTAGTTCACTAAGTTCTTGGAAAGCATCACACATAAAGCCCAAATCAAGAACAAACTCGCATGACGTTATTTTTCTTAAAAGGCCCTCAAAAAGAAAGCAATCTGTTTTGCTTCTTCTGCTGTCTTCTTTTGCCTCCAGAAAGTGATGGACGAGGGAAGTCTTGCCACACTGCAGAAACAGTGCGAAAGCTAGATGCAACCCAGCGAGTGCTTAAAATTCTGCCAATTTTAAGAAACTGAAGTTCTAGAGTCCCTGCACATTCCTGTAGTTCCCTAGCATTCTTAGGTGAAACATGATAAGTCACATAAAGTTTGTCCATGAAACTCTTAAAGCGATTCACTCCTGCCACACTGTTCACTGCGTCACTAACAGACAATTCAAGGCGATGGCTAGCACAATGTCAGAAAATAACACTAGGAAACTTCTCTTGCATTAGCCTCTTTACACCATTATACACACCAAACAACACAACTGCACCACACAAGTTACAGACAATAAATACTCCTTTAAGTAATCTTCAGATAATCCTAAACACACTCAAGATGACTAATTAAAGAGTTTAGAATTCCTCTAGCAGTTACA
Organism: Typopeltis vanoorti; assembly: GCF_054136105.1. NCBI lineage: Eukaryota > Metazoa > Arthropoda > Arachnida > Uropygi > Thelyphonidae > Typopeltis > Typopeltis vanoorti. The sequence goes on from NC_143554.1 coordinate 121,923,009, forward strand.
TCTGATAATTCGATCAAATCTAGGAAAAGACTCACAGGAGCCGAAAGTTCAGGAAGAACTACACAAACAATAACAATCAATGTTGTTGTGTTAAATACAGTTGTCGATTCATCAATAAATAACGATATTTTATTCTTGGAGTTCACTATATTGTCTATTAATGTTTTTCTCATTTCATTTGTGATGTGGCTCACAATGTTAATGCAAGCATTTGCAGAATGAAGAATATATCCCATGTCTAGGCCATTAAGTTCCTGTAAATTTATTTCGTCTTCAAAGTTGTTAAACAATTGATTTCTCCTCGCAACTTTGTAAGCGGTTCGAAACACTTTTCCTGTTAAGTCTTTATTATGAGACAAAGTATTTATGAAAACTTTCTCTAATGTTTCTTTTTTTTCCCTTCAGATTTTATTTTTTGGCATGCTTTGTGTGCTGCACTCTCCTTATGATCCTAAATCTTCATGCTTATAAGATTTTAAGTGCCTCCGTAGCGCAATTGGAAGAACAGCGGTACATTGCGCCCTTCGATTGGAATAGGCCTAAGTTCGATTCTCGTCATGACAGGAGGAATCTTTATCTGGACGATTTCAATCGAAGGCAAGTTAGCCGATCTCATAGGGTGGTAGCAGGGTTTTTTTCTCCCAGAAACTAGGGTTTTTCATCCCGCATACAGACAAATCGGCCCTTCAGAACACACTCAATTTACAGACAAAAATACTAGTTATGGTGGTGGGCGGTAGATGACGTTGATGGAGATGATTCGTAGTAGAGGTTCGTGTAGTGGTTGAGACAGTTGTATGTGTCCTCCCGCAATGAGTCTTCGGACTCCTTGGAGGTGTCAGGAATAATAATAATAATAAATCTTTTTTCTTAACGACATTAACTGTTGTTTGTGAGATTCTCTAAAATGACCGATTTTACAATTTGCAATGTACTTCGCTGAAATTTTCGTTCCCATGTGTTTATCGATGGCAAGACTTCCGACATCACGACACACTTTACAGCCCAACATTTTATTCTTGACATACAGCCTTTCTCTTGCAGAAGTCATTTTTCTAATCATTTCAATCATTATTGAATCTGCTTCCTTTTGACCACATGGATCTTTGGTCTTGGTTTCGTGATCCTCTTCACCAAGTGTATTTTCGGTGGTGGTTTTCTGTTTTACAGGATCACAAGTAGATTCAACAATTTCTGCTTCTTCAGCCTTCCTTTTTTTTCTCATTGGCATAAAGTAACTACTTATTTTACTCATGTTGAACAATGATTGCACTGATTTAACTTATATTAATTCAAAACTCACGTGAACACCTACCTGTTGAAGAGTGAATATAGAACTCAAACTGATATTGGAAGCAATTGGAAGTGAATGCAACTTCTATTTCCAGTTGCGTACGATGAAACAGGAAAGCAAACTTATGAGCAATCAAAACTGAAAATTCAATTCGTGAACACAGTGCCATCTACCTGATATTTATAATACATTTTATTGTCAATAAATCGCAAATGTTTAAAACCTTAAGAAAAAAGGTGGCGGTACTGCATACCAGCAAAAAAAAGCGCTGGCTGCATCCAACATAAATCAGACTTTTTCTTCACATTTATTCTTTGCTTTAATGTAAACATAATGCAAAACTTAGTTGCTAATTCACAGCAATGCTTCATGATATAAACATCAGAAGTAAAAGAAACTTATTAAATTATAAATATGCAGCACTGCGTTTCAAACCAGCATTTTCAGAGCAGAAACACTTGATATACAACACAGAGCACTCAGCCAGGTAGCTGCAGAAACAATTCAAATTGTAATTTAAAAAAGGAACTAATGCAATGGTACTCTAGGGCAAGATAAATGGAAGTTAATTGAGAGAAGTTAGCCTAGAAGCAGTATTAAAATAAGTATTTTTGGCAAATTAATGCAACCACACTTGAGGTTAGAGGAGTGTGTCACAGCTGATGCCAATTCTAAAAATAGTTTCTCACACTTATTGCAAGTTCTATGCTATCATACAATAGTTTTCATCCATTTATTCCTGCATGGCCTGCCAATCCTAACTTGCCATGATCAAGCTCATTGCTAGGATCAAACAGTCTAAGGCAAGCTGAACTGAAGGCACATGAAACTTTATATACTCCAGGATTTACAAGTAGATAAAGTTTATCCTTAGAATAGATGAAGGCTGTTAATTGGATGCAAGGTTTAAAAGTAGCAGAGAATATATTTATGAAGAACTTTAGATATTTTTTCCGAAGGAATGCGAATAATTTTTGTGTGATCTTGTGTCAGGTGAGGGAAGGAAAAGGGCATGTAGTATTTCGTCTAACTTATCAGGGTTATAGCCATTAACTAAAAAATGTGTGGTGAAGTGTCATTAGAACAAAGAACCTTGATTCTGTGTGCAAGTGTTCTGAGAATGTTCTGTTGAAATGGTGTGACTGCTTATGCAAGTACTTTCCTATGTGAAAAAAAAAAATAATGTACTCTACATGTAGACAACATACAATTAGTGTTTAGAAAGGGAAGGCAGATATTAGTTTCTTTTTCTATTGTGAAAATTGTTTTGTAGGGCATAATGGACATGGACACAATAGAAAAAAATAGAAAAAAATTTTTCTATTGGGTCCATTCCTTATGGACTCATGGCTGCTGTATCATTTATATGCTAAGCTAATTAATTCATTCATTCATTCTGTTGTAGTAAAGTATTTTTGGATGTTGGCTGCTTAAATGCATTGGGAAAAAAAAATTTTCTACTATGTTTGCTATTAGGCCTTTGTGGTTGTCCTGGCCACAAAAGGGCTTATAGCAAACACATGAACCACACAATGTAGTCAAACTTAGTTTCAGGAACATTTATTTCCTTCCTCTGGTATTGTTTATACTATGATAAACCACTATAAATTGCTTTAATTTCATTTAGATTCACAACAAAATGGTGCACAGCTAACACATGAGAATAATGATACTAGACTGTTTTATCACAGATATGGCACGTATATACACGTGTGTGTGTGTGTGTGTGTGTGTGTGTGTGTGTGTGTGTGTGTGTGTGTGTGTTTTTAAACTGCCATGCATACAATGGGATTGCAAACCTACAATGCATTAGTACCAAAAGGTGGACTAAGGGTTAGCTAATTCAGAAACCTGTTCTAGAAATCAAAACATTTTCAAGTCATATCAGGCCTGCATATAAGCAAGATGGTAATGGCCAACCAAACATTCAGTAGGGTTCAAACCTAGGTCTGCTAGTTGCTTACCCCTCAACCTTAACAGCTTCATTTGCATTTCAGCTGATGTTTTAAGTCTTAAGACCTGCCTTAAAATGTACAGATGTTTCATCTCTCATCTAGTATGTTTACACACAATCACCAAAGGATGGTTCAACATAAAGCTACCCACAAGCTAACAGTTTTATTTTTTTATTTTTTCCTTCTTCCAAAGCTAACAATGTAAATATATAAAATCTGAAAGTAAAATAGTACAGTCTAACATTGCAGTTATCACATTTTATTAAAAGAGTCATCTATTAAGAAGATGTACCAATGCCACACTTCAGTTTGGATTACAGCCAGAAAATCAGTTTTGGTTTTAAAGAAAATAACTTTGCTGAATTGTTTACAAGATATATAGCATGTGTAGTAAAAACACTGCCAAAAATATATACTTTGCATAATACTTTCAGTATTCTTGAGAAAGATGCATATCCTCAGAGGATATTTCCTCAAATGCAAATATTTATAGGCACGAAAGTTTAACAAAATGTTGACCGATTAAAGGAGTCCTTGAGTTAATTATGTTAATAGAATGTAATTCCAAACTATTGCTAAAATGTAATTCTCTGGCCACTGAAGCATTTGTATGCTTTGAGTGATTACTGGTAGGAGATGCAAGTTGTTCTCCAACTATAATATTGAAGGAGAACAACTAAAGAGACTGAAAAAAAAAAAAAAGAAAAAAAAAGAAAAAAAAAATTAAATGACACATAAACTCCCTAAATGATTTGATTAAAAGAAGAGGGACATTTATGTAATAAAATGAAAGCCCAATAAGTTACTCAGATAAGAAGAATGACTATTTTTCTTGTTTTGCCATTTCATTAGATCTATAATCTAAGTATAATCTCAAATATTTTTGGAAACCAAATCATAGTTGTATTCCATTCCATATTCTGGTATACAGCAAATACTTCAAAAATACTATTCAAAAACTCTACCAGAAGGAAAAAAAATCCTTCCCAAAATATCTTATTTTAATGAAATCAAACTATAGCATCCTATCCACCCTACCATGACTACTACAAATCTAAATGCCCGTATTCTGGAAAGTATTATTCTAGAAAGAAATTAAGAAAAAAAAAAAAAAAAGATTCAAGGTAAGCTTACCTATGTTAATTGTTACAGACATTAGAATGAAACAGAAGCTTTCAAAATGGCTCTCAGATGTTAAGCCAATTACTTATTGCATATCGAGAGTAATTGACATTACTCTCAATTATCTCATTCATTCGCAAATAACAAAAATAATTTGCATTTTAAAAGATCATTACACTTAGCATGAATATGGCAACAGCATCATTCAACTACTTCACATATCTAATCACCATTTAAAATCTGACAGGAGCTCATTTTAGATATACCACACAAATAGTCGGCTTTTTAAAAGAACCACGAAAATTGGCTATTCTGTCTTCCTGTAAAAAATAAATATATTTCATTGCGTATTAACATTCATGACCTATTATTTAAAATTCTGTTAATTTATATTTAGGCAATTGGTTTGCAATCTTTGGTTCTATACATATACGTAATGGAAAGTATCTTGACAGCGTACATTTCTGATAACAGAAGATAGTCAATTACTCTCAATATGCAAGAGTAATTAGGCACGAATATACATTTGACTGTTACTCCCCTTAATTGCTTTTTACCAATTCAGCAGCACTGGCAAAGTATTTTAAGACGGCATTCACAACATGCTCACTCAAAACACTAATGAGTAATAATTTTGTCCTAGTTCTATATATTTGTGTATGCCATTTCTTCGGCAGCACTGTAGGAGATATTTAGTTGATCGCTTCGTAATATATAAAATCTGTGGGTATAAGAGAACACATCTGTTTTGTTCTTACATGTGAAGAGAATCTAATGAAAATCGAAAACTTATCACTAATACGTTCTACGGAAGTGATTTCAAAGGTTACGGTCCAATTTTCGGAGAGATGCCAAGAGAAGTAATTACATCTGCTATTTACAGCAAGAAAACTGTCATAAAGGAATCTTGAGAAACGAACTCATGTAGCAAACTGAAATCTGCACGATGCCTTGAAAGAATCAACCTTAAAAAGTTGGAGTTGTGATTTTGTTTACATATAACCAACCACCTACGTTGTTAAACTTCAGGGGTGAGTAAACATAAGAAAAGCATTATTACTACACTCACCCCATAAACCAGTCTACGGTATCACGGAGATACTCCGGTAGCCTATCCAGTTTGACGCTTTTGAAGGACGATCACACACAACAAAAATGAAAATCCCCACACTCACAATCAAGACCAGCTGCGTATCGTCCTGACGTTGGTTATCAACACTACCGACACAGCGACCTCATCAAGAAATCAAACATGGCCGTCAACAACCAGGTGCGCATACTTATACGCAATTCCAAGAGGTGGCGTAAGAATCGGGGAAAAAAATCAAAACATTGGCGTATAAACACCTGAGACGGTATCCAAAAATAGTCTCATTTTTTTTAGCAAATACATTGTTTTTTTTTTATTGTGAACAGTTTACAGAAAATATTTTTTATGCCTGAAAGAATATGAAATTTTTCTGCATAAATAAATCAAATAAATGCACATTGATAAGAATAAATTAAAAAATAGCACTTCATTTCCTTCTATTACTGGAACTTCTCAATGACGTTTTAATCAGTTATTGCAACATTTTCCAAATTTCCCATAAAACCTAATTCCAGTACAACGGCTTTTAATTCATTCAGGTAATTCGGTGCTCAAGATATTACAAAATTTCACCATACAAAATTAAAAGTAAACTCTGTTTAAAAGTAGTATTTCTAAAAGATTTGCAAAGGAACCAGAATTTCATCATAAAATGAGAAACATTTATAACAGCTTTTTTACACTGCTCTCGAAATGTCCTTATAGGGAGAAGAGAGCGGGTTGGAGACATTTTTCAATTGTTTTTTATTAATTTTTTTTCTTTTACTGTGGCGATCCGGGTATATTCATATAATACGATATGTTTGAATTTTGTAATAGTGTTTGCAAAATCAGGATACCTGTACAGCTTCCTTATAATGTCCATTAAAGTACCTCAGCTGAAGATAGATCATTAAAAGGTCTGATTCCAGTCATCGATCGTGACAGATTTCGTTTATTACACAAACTCTGTACGCATGTGCCTCTGATCAATGGCTTAGCCCTGTGGAAATGACTTTTGCATCAATCACAGCACTAGGCTATGGGTGATTCTAGTCGCGAATTATAGGAACTTTTACTAAGCCTTTCTTCGATAGATTCCAGAGTTAATTCATTTCTCACAAGAGCAAATAGCGTTTTTCTTCCTGGTAACTCGGAGTTATAATTCAGCAATGCAAGAACATCGACCATGTCACTCTCATTTTCGTATAATAATATACAGTGTTCAGGTTAGTGAGCACGAGTTCGCGGCTGTTGCCAATTCAAATTATTGATAGTCTTGAACCAGCTATGTGTGATGGCTAAAGATCTTGAGATTGGCTCCCTCCTCACACACACACACTTAGGGATAACGGGCTTTACCTTTTTAAAAGGCCAAGAATAAGATGTGTGCATTTAAAATATTTTAGAGAAGAAAAGCAGTTACCAAATAATTTCTGTGTCGAGTTAACTGACTTCGCAGTCAGAAAGTAGAAAGAAACATGCATTAGCAGAATGATATGTTTGACTGGCAGAAGAGTCCACTTTGGGCCTTAACCAAATGCTTAAGAAATCAATTAGATACCACAGTAAAATATGCAATGTTCCCAAGACTGCTTTTCTGGAATTAAGCTGTTATACCTAAAAGCCTCAGCTTCACCAGCTGATTAATAAATGCCCTTGGTATTCTTCGTAATGCTCCTATGACAATCGGAACTATCATAGCCTTTTCTTTCTAAAGTCATTGGATTTCATACTTCTGATCTCTATACTTAGTCGATATTTCATGCACTTTTTTCTGCTCTATTATCTCTTGGTATTTCCACGTTAGTAAACAATACACACATTGTTACTCAACTACAGTGATGCTAGACATATAATATTTCAGATGTCTGTATGTGTGTATTTAAAGTCCCATACTATCTTTGTGTTTTCATTTTCAACTGTATGTTTCCAAGGGATTTTACATGGGAAACTATATTTCCTACAAAAGCTCTAGTGTACAGCTTTTGCAACATGGTCATGCCTTTGTTTATAGCCTGTATGAGCGATCTTGCAGCAATAAGGTTTTTTCTCCACGAAACTTGGGTTTTTATCCCACGTACAGACAAATCTGCCTTCAGAACACACGCTATTTACAGACAAAAAATACTGTTGTTGGTGATGATGGAAGGAGATAGATGGCGTAGATGGTAGTAGTGTCGTAGTTGGAGAATTAAGTAATAGTGGAGACAATCAGATGTATTTAGCGAAGAAGAGTAGTGTGCCCTCCCATGGTGAGTCCTTGGACACTCCCTAGAGGTGTCACGTAATAATAATCACTGGATGAATGTAAGACATAATTCTTTGTCAGTAATTTTCACGTTTAACTATAAAGCGCAACGAAATCTGCTTATGTCTCATCGATTATCCCTTCTGTGTATCTGATTGCAAAGATTTGCCACGTATTATTTGCCGATAGTGTTGCCTGCAGCACAGTGTTAACGTTTTCCGGATATTACGACTCTGTTTACTTTTTTTCAGTTCTGAACATAAAATGTCGTCTGCCTGAAGAATTCTTAGGCATTTGAGAATTCATTTTGGAAGAAATTTTAAGTTTTCCTTCCATTAGAAAATGCTTTTGTTGCCTGTTATTATGGAGAGTGACGCACATTTATCAAGTCGAAATTCCAAAAAATATCTGGACTGAAGTTTCATACGGTTGAGTAGTAACTCAATTTCTCTGAATAATTTACGTATTGTTCAAAATCACCCATGCAAACCAGATATGATACGTTTCCTACCAGCTTTATTATTTGATATCCGAAGATAGTTTTCTTAAGAATTGATGTTAAAGGAATCAGACAACGAATGATAGAGGTAACAATGTACCGCTATGGGATATTTCCCATCTTGATATTCACTGTACCGATATTGTAATATTGTGTCCATTGATTATTAGTAGTGTTTTCCACGTGATCATTATAGCTGCTAGGAATTTTCAAATATTACTTATTCCAAAATTTTCTGGACAATTTCTAATCCAAGTATGTGACAAGGAGTTAAATGCTTTCTTATAATCAATCTATTCCATATATAAGTTTGGTTTTGGTCTTTTCGAAATTTTTAAAGTTATTTCGTCAATTTAGAACTGACCTTATGGTCCTATGCAGCACCCTTTTGGTAATATTAACACAGTATCGAATATACTAGGTCCAGTGAATAATTTAAACAAAGTTGGCAGAAAAGTAATTACTTGGAATAATAGCCTTTTCATTGTCTTTCGAAATTGGAACTGTCCCTCCAGTTGTTATTTAGTTAATCCTGTTTTCAATTATGAGTTAAATTGTTGCGCCAATGGAGCATGAGTTCTGGTCAAGTATTTCAGCCAGAATCCATGCAATTTATATTTACCTAATGCAATTCAGTTCATCATTATCATTAATTGCATTTCAATCATTTCTGCAGTTATGATACGGTCGTCAATTTGAGAGTTGTTCAATTGTTTTTCAACATCTTTTACCTAGTTAATGTTTTAATTATGTTCTTTTGGATTTTATCAGAGCTACCAGAACTTGTTTCTTTAATTGATATTGGCTAGTCTTAATCTGAATCTTTTGTCTATTTTGACTCATTTTGCCCTCATAGGGAATGAGTCAAAAGAGACAAGCAGCCTTGCTGTTGCTATATATCTCTGAAACATGGGTGATGATTTTTTCATTGTTATATTGTTTTACAAGACTGCTTGTTAACCTTTTCCTGCTTAATCTTCTCGTTTTAAATTCTTTAAATTGCTGACATCTACTACAGGTTTGATTACATTACCACAGTTAATTTTTATTTTGCGACGTCTCTTTTTGGTTTATTCACCTGTTCTTTTGTGAGCCCCGAATTTTTTTTTAACTAAAACTTCTTGTGTATATCCGCTTGGATAGCGGCGGTGCTAATGATACAAGTGAAGTTTAAGACCACACTCGCTTCAAGGGAATGGTATATATGAATCAAGTCCTGCTGAGGTACTTTAAGCGCCTCTAGCGCAATTGAAAGATCACTTGAGCTTTGGAATTGGTCGAGCAAGGAAGTGTTATCTTGTGCTCCACGTCTCTAAGCTATTTTCCTATTCTGATCGAATTAGTGCGGCTTAACCCGATTAACAGTGTGATTGCCACAAGTAATTGCTGTAGGAATGTCTATCATAGTCGGTAAATCTGTAACTCAACCCTGCAATTCTACAATATCCAGTTTAGTCATTTCTATTGGAAAAGGCAATAAAGTAAAGGATTCTACAATGATATCCCCAGAAACTTCACCAAGTACTTCTAAGGATATCGGAATGGATGTCTTGAATTCGCTAAAATTACCCGATGAACTGGACTGGACTGGACGAAAGCCTGCATATTGAAATGCGATCCTGTCGGTGCCCCATACACAGAAGAGGATGTAATACAAGATTTAAAATCAAAGGTAAGAGGTTCTGATGTATGCCACCTAGGTGTGTTAAAATAAAATTGTGTTCCTAATATCGTTTAAGCACCTCTCTGTGAAAGATAGTTTTGTTAAATTAAGAGAAATTATTGTCTGTAATTTAAAATGCGAAATTATACTAATTAAGTAAATACCGTAAAATTGACATTGTCATACACTGGTTACCCCTTTCCCCTCAAATATCAAACAGATTGGTACCTATGCACTTTGAAAATCCGGAAAATTTAAATTGTCGAAAATATCATCAGTTGTAAAGATAAAGAGACGGGGGGGGGGGACATGTTCTCTCTAATAAGAAAAAATTAACTATATCTTTTAACGAAGATAAAAAAAGTAGGAGAAATACCGTACGTAATCAAGTTTCAAAAAATGACTGGAATTGTCGTAATTCCAGAACGACGCCCAGCATGTTTCCAGTGCAGGAAAATTGGACATTTGCAAAAGCAATGTACGGCACCTAAGTGTGATAAATGTAAAAGAATCGGACATGATACAGAAGACTGTAAAGGGAAAACTAATGCATCAATGTTGATTAAACGCCTAGCAGTAAACCAGCCTAACCCAGACGAAGAGCTGGAGACAGTAGACGATGTACAAGAAAATAATTGTATATCATACAGAAGAAAATAACCAAATAGGCAGTGCCGGCGCTAGGGTCTTTGACGCCGCATGCGATTTCTATCTAAGCGCCCCTGTAACGGTACGGGAGTGTGTGGTTCTTTTACGATAATAAAAATTTAAATTATTTGAAATTTCTTAAATAAATTTTGACAGAACAGCCACACTTTGGTTCGCTAAACGTAACGAACCGGGAGTGTTGACTAGGCAGAATAATCGTTAAAAATCCGTATATTCAAAAATTCTCAAAAGTTAAAGCAAATTTTGATAAAGCCACTTCACTTTAATCGTTGAATATAATGATACAGGGATTATAGCCTTCTCACCGACCCGAATCGCTAACAAAATTAAAATGAATTTCAATTAAAGTTAAAATTTATTTGAACTAAAGTTTAAAAAATTCTTGTATTTTACAAGTTACTAAATTCTTATTAACTTATAATAATTTTTATAAGTGGAACTACCTTTTAAGAAAAATAAAAGAAACTGAAGATAGATGAGAAAATAAGAAAAGAATTCAGAAATAATTAGAACATTTAATATAAGTATTCAAAAAATAACATCTTTACAGAATAACAGAAAATAAATTAAATTACATAAATATACTTGAATTTTGTTTTATTAAAATTTTAAGGTTTTTGATTTCATATTCACAAAATTAGAAATAATGGTCTTAACGTCTAATTCTGCACATATATCATTTTCAATAGCTATTAACGCCAAACTAACAAGCCTTTTTTTGTGACATACTTGTTCTTAAGTAGGTTTTAATCAATTTCAACTTGGAAAAGGAACGTTCACCGCTCGTTACACTAACAGTTAAGGTTAATAGTATTCTTAAAGCAACTGAAAAGTTAAAAAAAAAAAAAAAAATCACCTAACGCCTTTTTATTCCCGTATACGGGAGTAGGCGAGGCCATTTAGCCCTATCTAACTTTTTTGGAGACTGAGTGGGCAGTTCAATCTCCACTGGTACCCAATCAGAGACAGATGGCCCAAGGCTATCACTAATTAAGCGGTACGCAGTGAAGAGAGACGGCTCAAATGTGCCGCCATCTCGTGGTCCCTAACCCTAACACAATATATTTAATGTCTGAAATAATGTGGGTTCTACGGTCGATTTTCTTGAGTTTACAGGACGAAAAACCCGAGTTTCCGGGAGGAAAAACCTGTTTGCCCGTGCCAGAGATCGACTAACTCGGGAACCGGTCGAAAAAAGGCTTAGAAAAATTTCCTCTAGTCGCCGACTAGACTCGAAACCAAGTCTTCCTTCGTGCGGCCAAGCGCGGCGGTGTGCAAACGCCACATCCGCTGAGCTACACTATTGAACACAATAAAATTAAGAATATCGAAAGGGCTTTTCAATATTTAAATTATCCTTCCGAAAAATATCCCGGAAAGCACATAACTCGTCATATAGTTCTATTGCATTTACGTTTTTATTGTTGCAGTCCTTCAAGAGAATCTCTAACACGTCACAAATTTTTCGTAAATTTTCGTTATTAATTTGTAGTAATCTATACAAGAAATTGAAATTATCATATCTTTTAGTTGTTCAAAACTTTCTATTAACGAACACATTGCAACGTCTAGAAGTGTACAAAACACAATCATTCAAAATTTATCTTCTGGCGATTGTGGCGTTTCGTCATGAAGCTCGTAGTCAAATTGTCGTGTCTTCTTTCGTCGTCTAACTTCCGTAACAGTTTTAAATTCTTGTTCTCCATCCACCTCTTCACTCAGTTATTTTGCCGTTTTTAGAATTTCTTTAAAATTTGTATCTGATCGATACTCTTGTAAGAATATTTTTAAGTTTTCGATAGATTCTAAAGCAAGTGTAATGTTTATATTTTTGTCTTGAAGCATTTTACTCACAGGGTTTATTCTGTTAAGTAAATCATACCAAGTTATAAGAGAGCAAATAAATTTGTAGTCCTTTATTTTAGCACATAATGTTTGTGCTTCATGCTGAGTTTCTTTATTAAAATTTTCATTATTTAAAATTTGAAAAAGTGCATCATAAATTTCTCCTAACTGATATCGCAGAGGGCGGATTCCATTAATTTTACTTTCCCATCGCGTTTCTGATGGCTGTTTCAATGTTAATTTTTTTTATGAACTTTAAAAGGATTGCCCAACGTTTATAAGAGAATGAAAAAAATTGTATATTTCTTGAATAATTGCAAAGAAACTAATTGTATCTGCATTCACTTTGGCTGCATCGTTAATGACTAAATTTAGAGTATGAGCAGCACATGGCACATAAAAAGCTAGAGGATTTTTGTTCAAAAGCAAATTTTGGAGCCGATATTTGCCAAATTCTCAGACCCTTGACCTCGCATGTCTTCAATGGGAATGTTCCATTTTTCCAGTTGTTCCATTATTGTTGCACATAAACCACGTACGTTCGAATCTGATATATCTGCAAAACCTAAAACATTTTCCCTGATCTTGACAATTCCATTGTCACAGGAAACAAAGCGAATAATAATAGTCATTTGTTCTGTTTTACTTGCATCAGGTGTGCAGTCTAAAATTATGCAATTATATTTAGATTTTCGAATTGATAATAAAATTGAATCCCTGATTGCGTTATTTAAAGTTTCCAATATTTCATTTTGACTGTCTTTACTCAAATAGTGTACTCTATTGTTTCGTTGTAGGGCCCTTTCAACATGATTTTTCATAACAGGATCTAACTTCCCAAACAGTTCGGCTAATTTTAAAAAATTGCCGTTATTTCTTTAATATAATTTATCAGATGATCCGCGAAAAGCTAAATTTCGGTTACTAAGGAATTTTATAATCAAGCGTTCTAAAGCACTCGTCCAATGTTTCTTTTCCATTTCATACATGCTTTGAGTCTGGAAAGCAATAGTAGTTTGGTTTTTTTTTTAATTTTTATCAAGTTCCTTCCATTTTAAGAAATTTTTCATGTGAGTTAAACTAGTCTCATGTCTATGTAAACTGGTTAACATTTCTCCAATAGTTATAACCTTCTACAAGACTCAGTGGGTGATTCAGTAGGTGCGACAAGTTTGCAACAAAAGCAAAAAACAGAATTTAAAATTTCAGAATAAATGAGCCATGTTCTTGGCACGAGCCCCCGTTTTCCATTTTTCTATTATAATACGTGTCGCCAAATTTAAGACCATATGTATCTCTAGGATATATTATATTTTTCTTTTGAACAGGCCCCATTACAATTAAAACAACTCGTAATTTTTCATCAATATTTCCCCGTTTACCTCGATCTTCTAAATTCACAAAGACTAACAATGTGTTAGTTTCGTGGTCAACTACAACTAAATCTTGTTGTAGTTGGCTAAATCCTAGCTATTTTTCACTTAAATCATGTTCAATTATCTTGTTTAATAGTTGCAATAGTACCTTCATGCAAACTGGATGATGTGCACGGTTCTTCAACTCTGATTTCTGATGTATCGAGTTGATTACAATCTGCATCAGAATATTTTAATAATTTAACAAATTTATCAAGAGCCCCAGTTTGTTTCTTAATATCTGCTTCTTTCGCAGCATGACGCTAATGGTTTTGTGCACCGGATAACTTTTTTTTAAAATTTTTGATTCCATTTCTATTTTATACCCACAAGAAATTATTACACAAGACGACACAGACACGAAATAATAGTCCGCACTGCGCTACTTTCAATAGCCTACTGAGATACGTACCATATGACTGGTTAACTAGCAACAAATGTTTTGTACGAAATTCGTTTCTGCGCATAAAAACTGTTCACCGTTTCACTATAGATAGACTGCAGTAGACACAACATTCTGCAGGCAAGCATTTAGCCTGCTCTAGCTGCAAAATTGTAAACAGCCGGTTGATCAAAGAGGCGGCAATATACATTTTTTTTTTCAATTTTTATTCGGTGTATACGGACTCATTTATTTTAATATTAATCATTCTAAGAATTTTTTTGTTTTTACGATAAAAATTTTGTTTCTTAAAAATTAACTTATGAACCGTTCCCTGGCGGCGACGCCCCCATTGTAGCGGCGCCCGCATGCACCGCATGCCCGCTTCCGCCGGCCCTGCAAATAGGTACCAAAGAAGAAAAGCCAGAGCAAGGTGCTTCTTAAAATATATCAATTGTGCCAGCAAAAACCAGAGGATACCAAAGCAGAAAAAACAATGGAAGAAAGCGAAGAGGATAGCAGTGGTTTAGAATAGATAAAGAACAGGTATCTATGATGAAGAAGAAAACATGACACCTGACGAACGGGGTAAACATAAAGCAAACATCAGTGCTTTTACTCCAGTGAGACGGGAAAAAAATCAAGTTCGTACCTAATATAAAATCAAAAAGACAAAAAGGAAAAAACAGAAAGAGATAGGGCCTGCTAATATAAAAAAATTGATGAATAAGCCAATTAAGAAATTTACCATGAATTGTAATGGAGTAAATAACCAGGTTCCACAAAAATTGCTAACAAATACAATATACGAGAATCACGTAGACATAATAATGCTACAAGATATCAGATTACAAACACACTCAGATCCACAGAGAGGAGAATCATTGCTGGAGTCCCTCAAGGTTCTCTGCTATCTCCCCTACTCTTCTCCATATACATGGCAGATCTCTCCAAATTGTCTCCATCTATAACTGCACCATATGCCGATGACACAGTCATCATAGCCAAATCCTTCCGTCCACATCTGGCCACAAACTAGCTGCAGAGAGCAGTCAATGAACTGCAGGATTGGTACATCAAATGACGTATCGCAATCAACCCAAGAAAAAGCTCTGCAGTACATTTCACCAGACGTAAAGCAGAACCGAATACAAGCATACGAATGTTTGGTAAAATCATCCCTTGATACAATTCTACCAAATATCTCGGAGTTCATCTTGATAAACTCTCAGATATTGGCCTAAATTTCAAAACACACATAGATAGTGACTGTTGGTGGGAGGACTAGGGGCAATCCATGGAAGCTGGGCAAGAGTGTGGTTACCAAAGTGTTAGAGCTAGGTTTTTTTACTTGGAGAGTGGTGAATGAGTGAAAGAAGCTGCCAGAGTCTGTTGTGGGTGCCATGACTGTAAATGAGTTCAAGACGAAGTATGATAGATTCTGTGTGAATGTTGAATAGTTGTTCTTGACATGATGTTAGGGCCTCTCTCTGTGAGTCTAAGAATTCCTTGGAGTTGTCCGTAATAATAATAATAGTAGTGTCGCCACTAAAGCAAGTCAGACCATAGCACAGCTATATCCACTTTTAATTAAGAACAGCTTCCTAAGCATAAGCAACAAAATTCTCCCCTACAAATCAGTGATCAGACCGCGACTAACTTAAGCTTTTCCAACCTGGGGACACACAGCTAAAAGAAACATCAACAGATTGCAGACAATCCAGAACAAATGCCTAAGAATGGCATTTAATGCCCCGTGGTTCATCGGAAACCTTCAATTACACCAAGAAGCCAATCTTTTAGATATCAAGACTTACATGATAGGCATGGCAGAGAAATTCTTCACAATAGCAGATAATCACCCAAATCAGCTAATTCGACAGGCAGCAGACTACAAGCCCTCAGATCACATCAAACATAAAAGACCGAAATCCTTCATTGCAAGTGAAAGCTGATACAGCCTACAATGCTGACAATGAGTGGGTAAATTATCCACAATAATCCCATCCCACAAACCCAACTAACTAAAATACACATAAACTCCATAATCCCACAAACTAAAATAGAGATGAATGGATGAAGAGTTAAGGACTCAGCTCATCAACCAAAGAAGTTCCAAGTTCCACTCATAAGCAGAACAAAAACTCCTCAGAAATCTGCAGTGCCACTACTACATTATTGACGAACCAGCCCAAGGTAATGGCATTGCAGGTTTAATGACTTTGATAAGTAAGAGAAGTAACATACAAATATTATCACACTGCACTTTATTAGAATACAGAGCACTAGAGGTTGAAATAGTTTGGGAAGATCAAATAGTGCCATTAATTAACATTTATCTCCCAGTTGAACACACACACACACAAAACACTTTTGGGAGACCCTAGAAACCAAAATGGCAAACACAAGAAATATAATTGAGGCCAGAGACATGAATTTTGTAGAAAACAATATATTAGACATAGAGACGAAACATACTATATCAAAAAAAAAAAAAAAAAAAAACAATTATTCACACTTTAAACATCGATGTCAACTCAAAGACACATTCCGCGATTACCTCCAACACGTAAAGCTTATAACCATTATTCCCCCACCAATGCCTCACGGCTAGACAGAATTTACATAAGCCGATAAATGGGATTAACCGTTAAGGAGGTTTGCACTTGCCATTGACTTTTAGTGACCACTGCATGGTGAAGGGCAAACTTTCCCATGAGGCTAACGACAGAAACACGTACACCAACAGAAACTACCCACTCTGGAAATTAAACACAGATACATTTAAAATAGAAATAAAAATAATATTAAACAATATAACAGAAACAGAAAATCCAGTGTATGCCTGGAACAAATTCAAAATACAAGTGAAAAAGGCTGCTATACAAATAGGAAAACATAGGAAATACACAACCAACCAAAACAAAAAGAAGCATAATCAAAGAACTAACACGGCAATACAACACAGACAGAACCCTCCCAGAAAATAAAATAGCTATTAACGCTTTTAAAGCAAAATTAAAACAAATAGAAATAAAAGATACTAAAGGTGCCTGGATACGTGCAAAAATCAGAACAATGGAACACGATGAAGGGAAGTCCAAAGCAGCTTGGCTCTTTGAAGAGCAGAGAAAACAAATAAAAAAAAACACCATTAATAAAATAAAACATGAGTGGACAGAGGTCGAGGGAGATGGAAACCTCCTCCGATTCTTCCACTCACAATACACAAATACTTTTTCCTAAAAAGGAAGTGACAAAACAGAAACGAAAAACTTACTAAGAAGCTTACCGAGATTAACAAAGACAGATGCTGAAAGTATAGATTTATCCATTAGAAAACTGAATGCAAAAATACTATCAAGTTCCTGCCACTACACAAATCTCCAGGACCCGAAGGTCTCACTGCTGAATTTTATAAAGCTTGCTTTCATAAAACACTATTTGTGAAAATGCTGACTGAAATACAGAATTCGAAAACTATCCCAGAATATTTCACCCTCGGTTAAAAAGCACTCATACCAAAAATGAAGACACTACAAACAACGCAAACACACAATGGAGAGGCATTACACTCCTCAACACACACTTTAAAATTTTATCCAAAATCGTATCACAGCGAATTCAAAAACACAAACACAAATTAATATCAGAATCCCAAACCTGCGGCGTGAAAAAAAAACAAACAGAAAAATAGAAGATAATATTCTGACAGATTACGTACGAACACTATCAGGCAACAAAACAACCGTGCCTGTTGGTAAGTCTGGACATAGAAAAGACCTTCGATTCAGTTAGTCACCAGTACCTGAACGAAGTCATTAAAGCTGCAGGTTTCGGAAAGAAATTCCAAAATTGAATGTCAAACATATACAACAAAGCAAAATCACGACTAATAATAAATAAGAAACTGTCTGCGCCGGTAAAAATTGATTGCTCGGTAAGACAAGGAAACAGTTTATCAATGATCCTTTTTAGCTGTTGCCTTGGAGCCGGTGATACGAGCGATATCGGGACATCCCGGCATACCGGGTACTCATATAGGAGATAAAGGGAAAACAAAAGTACTAGCCTATGCCGACGATGTTACGTTAACGCTAACCACAGCCGAGTCCTTCACGATTGCTTGTGATGTATTTGAATGTTTTGAAAAGGCATCTGCACTAAAACTAAACTTTCATAAATGTAACGCGATGATCGTCGGCAGGTGGGTAAATAAGCTAACCATGCTGAACGAAATTAAAATCAATGAGCACCTCCCTCATTTAGGGATCACCATAGGGGACTAAACCCAACATAACAAACAATAAGAAGTAGCCCATAACAGAATTACGAAATAAAATTCACAAATGAGACCCATACAGCTATCCATTAGAAGCAAAGCAAAACTATGTAACCATTTTTACTATCAAAAATATGGTACTTTGTAACCAACGTTAATTACAATGGCAACGAAGTGGACAAAATTCACAGAGAATGTGCAAAATTTATTGGGTTTCGAAATACGAACCCATACGAAGGGCTACAATATTTCACGATATAGAAGTTGGAGGATTTGGTTTAATAAACATACATTTAAAAACTCTAAGTGCAAGAGCAAAAATCATAGAGAGAGCTTACTCAGAACACAAAGTATGGAGTGCATATATCATACACTACATGAAAAGAATAATGCCCACCAAATAATTTGATATTTGGTGGGAAGGAACAAATAATTTGTTCCTTTCCACCATCGAATAACAAAATACCAAAAATATTCCAGGAAATTGCTGAGGGGTACAACTTCATTAATAACCGTATAGCAATAAAAGATTTCCTCAACATGAAACCAAAAATAGCACATATCACTCTCATGCGAGCAGTTATACCACCACAACAACACCGAGACATTGAAAGAGGTAAACGAAAATTATCCAATGTACTCAAAAAGGCATTCCGACTACCTATAAATCCGAAATTAAAAACATTTTACTACAAAGTTCACCACGCTTGGCGACCTACCAAAATATGGTGCACATACAAAAGTTTTTCCACTTCAAAGCCCAGCCTAATGCTACTTCTGCCCTAAACCAGAAACATTACACAACATAATGTTATACTGCCCCCATACCTCTCCAATATGGAACACTGTTCAGAAATTCATAAAACACAAAGAACCGGTCATAGCACATACACTATTCTGGTCAAAGGAAGGAAATATAACAATCGCCGAAGCAATTATAATTATAACAACAATGTATTCCATCTGGACATACAGATGTGACAAAATTTATGGAAGAGAAACAGGCCCAGATATACTCAAAAAACTCAACAAACATCTAAATGAAATCATAACAGACACAATAAACAGAAAAAAGATAGCAAAACAACAATGGCGACAGATAGGCCTTATCTCTGAAGAATATGAAGAAAACACATATAAATCATGGAAATCAAAGACCCACCGTAAAGAAAAATCATGAAAACAAGTCCATACAACTCGCTCTGAAAGGCAAAAAAAATAAATAAATAAATAAATAATCACGGAATAGAAAACTAAAACCTAAACATATAATGTACATGTGTATATATAAGTGTACAAGTATTGTGTAGTCATGTATATCTATTTGTATAAAAGGAAGTAAATATTGTATATATATCCACAGCAACTTATCCTCAAGATAAGCTAATAATAATGTACTAATCTAGGATGTATCGTATGATATACTGCCAAAAATGTATCTATTGTATTTGTATATAAGGAAGAAAAAAATGTAAATACGTTAATAGTAATTCTCACTTAAGATATATTAACAATATTGTTATAATTTAATATGTAACATATGATATATTGAAAAGTACATGTATATCTATTTGTACACATGAAAACAGCCATTATAAACATGACAGTCATTTGATCTTTAAGATAAATTACTAATATAAGACCGAACCAAAATGCAACTTATGAAATTCTGGCAAATTTATGTATGTGTAAGTGTATATACGATGAAGATTGTACAAGACTCTAGGTGGAATTAGATATTGAGCATGTTGTAAATGAAAAATGTTAACTGAAATAAGCATGCTCTATACTTATTGTATATATATATGTAAATGCTTCGTCAGAAGCATGCTTTCTCAAAAGTATGTACATACATGCTTTTGAGAAAATAGAATATAAATTGGAAGATCGATAGTACGTTGCACCCTTCGACTAGAAAAGGCCTAAGTTCGATCCTCGTCGTGACAAGAGGAATCTTTATATGCGTTTTTTCAATTAAAGGTGAGTTAGCCGATCTCATAGCAGGTTTTTTTTTTTTTTTCAATAAAAAAAAATTTAATAAGAAAAAAACTTGTTTCTGTTGGGAAGAATTTCGTTTGATGAAATGTGATTCTATATATATTTATTGTTAACAGTAGATGAGGTTCCGCATCAAGAAGACAACTTGTGAAAATGACTGCATGCACAGTTAGTGAAACAAATGCTAACAAACGTTATAGCATAGCATTATGCATATGTATAGTTTAATGCTAGCATAGCATTATACATGTCCACAAGATGTGCTTTGCATTATGGGAAATACTAAGACAAGGAGTGACGAGAGCTTGGTCCACCTTTACCACGAACTGCCTCAGTCCCGACGATACTTCAGTCGCAAACTTTGTTTGCTTACACTAGGATAAAGGATTAAACTAAATTTATTAGTCTAAATTTATTAAACTAAATATATCAGGGAAAAAAAAACCTTCAATCTTTCTCTAAATCCAGAGAAATTTAATAATAAGGTGAGACACCTTTTGGCAACTCGTATTGGTAAATGACTTCTCCATTGCTTGCACCTTGGTATCATGGCGAAGTCAAATCGTGAACTGTGCTTTCCATTACTGGTGAATTATTTGTGAGTTTTAGTGATTAGGAAGAAAATTTAGTCAGATTTCAGCTGATAGTGATTGATCTTCACCATAGTGTTGTTTCAGTTTTATGCAAGTAAAGATTTTATCTCACTGAAATTTTCTCAGGCCCTCTCCTGTTCCCGGCAGTGGTCTTCCGCCTTCAAAAAGATTTCCACTATCGGTCTACACTTGGTGGTAGGAAGGGACAAGATAGGTCCTGTTCCACGCAAAACGCCCATCAAGCTACAGATTAGGCTTAACCATGAACACCCCATATGATGACTTAAACTTTAAGGAACTAATTACAGTTTTCAAACATGTTGGAAATCTACTTCACTCCAAATGGCCGGGTAGAGTAGAGATCCACCAGATTACTCAAGTCGAATCAGAGGAATACCAACTCCCTGACCCTCTCTCCAGCACTTCTCAACTTCTCGACAGCTATCGGCCAGCCCCTACTCGACTCAGATGACTCTATAGACCATCAGGTGTTCAGCAGGAAGAAGCGTAAGGAGGAGTCTCCAGCTACAGAACCTGAAACAACAGCAGATCGACTAACTCACAGAGGCTCAGGCCAAAGATAGGATAGCACCGATGGACACATCGGCACAGCCCGTAGAAATAGCAGCTTCAATGAACAGAGCTGCTCAGCCCAAAGAAAGAATTCCAGTGGTGATTCTAAGACCTAAAGATAAATGGTCGACGGTAGCGGAGGTGATGAGGAACACCGAAATCAAGTCCACCTCTGCTAAAAACTCAGATGAAGGAGTCAGCATTCAATCAGAAGGAGCACCGTACTACCGTCGGCTTACTAAATTTATGGACGAGCTGAAAATTCCATATCACACATTTCAGCTAAAAAGCAAGAACTTAAAGGTAGTCATCAGAGGTCTAGTGGAAACAATAACATCAGAGGAGATAACCGCTGACCTCAAAACACAAGGATTACAGCTGATAAAAATATCACTCATGTACCGGGAAGACAAACGTCCCAAGCCTCTGGTCTTGGTAGAAAATCAGTAAAGATCAGAGAGAGATCTAAGACCTCAAGACCGTATGTAATCTAGTAATCAAGACTGAACCACTTAGAAGGAAAACAACTGCCGGACAATGATGCCACCGATGTCAAAAATATGGGCATTTGCAGAAACTATGTAGAGCGGAGTACAGATGTGTCAAATGCGAAGATAAACACCCCACTCACACATGTTCTAAACCACGCACTACTCCTGCTGGGTGCACAAATTGTGGCGGCCCGCATCCGGTGAACTACAAAGGCTGCACATTCCACCCAGCTAACCTTATGAAAGCTAGAGAATCGGAGCTCTAAAATCACAAAAATGTACAACACCTCCGGCAGCAGGAAACCCTTTGCAGCCTACAAAGATCGTATGCCGAAGCAGTTACCTTGTACACAAAACCGGTAAAACCCGCTGTGCAATCAAAACTCTACAGCTACTCTAACTGCTACCTTAGTTTCAGCAAAACTAATCCCAATCAGAATGATACAATCAAGTTCCTGAAAAATACCCAAGTCATACGTATAAGTGCCTCCGTAGCGCAATTTGAAGAACGACGGTACATTGCGCTCTTCGATTGGAATAGGCCTAAATTCGGTTCTCGTCGCGACGGTTGGAATCTTTATCTGGACGATTTCAATCGAAGGTGAGTTAGTCGATCTTATACGGAAGTAGCAGAGTTTTTTCCTCCTGGAACTCGGGTTTTTCATCCTGCATAGACAAATCGGCCCTTCAGAACACACGCAATTTACAGACAAAAAATACTAGTTGTTGTGGTGGTGTAGGGCGGTAGATGGCGTTGATTCGTAGTAGAGGTTCGGTGAAGTGGTTAAGATAGTTGTAGGTGTCGGACTCCTTGGAGATATCAGGAATAATAACAATAATAATAATATTCTAAATGCTTAATAGATAATCCATCTAACTCCATACAGATCGCATACTGGAATGCTAACGGTCTTAGTAAAAAACTCCTAGCGCTACAGGAGTTTGCAGACCATTTTAGAATCGATATCCTATTAATTAGTGAGACGTATCTTCAGCCCTGCTACAACCCTAATTTCAGATATTATTCTCTTCTTCTTAGAAATGATAGGCTCAATGCCAGAGGTGGTGGCACAGCTATCTTTGTCAAAAAAAAAATATCCGTTATAATGAAATAAAGAAAGTCACTACAACAAATATGGAAGAAACTGGCATTGAAATCCACACAAATAACGCAGGTACCCTAAAGCTATACATACTCAGTTTATAACCAGTATTTATCCAGGCAAACTTCTCTTACCCTCCGATCTCTCCCAACTGCTGGATACTAATGAAGCAACAATTGTGGTGGGAGATCTCAACTCTAAAAATCCCTTATGGAACAGTAAAAGTTTCAACAATAATGGGATGATTCTTTACAACTTTGCTTTGCTAAGAAACATCGTTGTTGTAGGACCAACCGAACCAACGCACTACAGACCGCAAGGTAGTCCTGATGTGCTGGATATAGCCATTTTCAAGAACACCTCACATCATTTTCAGCAACAGGTGATTAACGACCTTAGCTCAGATCACAACCCAGTACTACTAAGCCTAGGTGGGGATCCACAACTCATCCCCAATCAAACCTATAGAAACTTTACCAAACTCAAAGTCTCACTCCGCACTCTTATAGTCCCCGGTACCAACCTTCTCCTCCTGCGAAGAAATCGATGCAGCAGTTAAAAATCTAGGAAATACAATTCATGCTGGCTTGGCTACAGCTCCACCGTTACTACCACAGCTCAAACAAACCTGTTCCCGGAAGAAATTCTAAATCTGATCCGTAGTAAAAATAAAATCAGTCCGCTATGCTCTCAAAGACTTCAGGAATCAACGGTGGGAAAGAAAGCTGTGTTCCTTAAAAGCTGAGGATAACTCGCTGTGGAAATTGGCTAAAGCTCTCTGCACGAATCGTTCCAACACAGCTCTTCCACGGCAAAAGAGGCACAGTGTAGAGATGATGAGAAGGCCGAAGCTTTTGCAGATGCCCTGAAGCTTCAATGTAGGCCTAACTACATGCATGCGGATTTGCTTTTCATTGAGAAAATCCACCATCTTCGCTGTGCTTTACGTCATCCCTGAAGCGGTGAAAATATGTTTCACTTCACCTAAGGAAGCTTATACCATCATAAAGAAACTCAATAACAAAAAGTCTCCAAGACCCGATGAGATTACCAAGAAAACTATAAAAGTGCTTCCACATAAAGCAGTTATGCATCTGGTAGCCATCACAAATGCAATGCTTAGACTCAGTTACTTTCCCACTCGATGGAAACAAACAGATATAATTCTCTTTCACAAACTAGGGAAATCACCACTGTTTCCACAGAATTATAGGCCCATCAACCTCTTGTCATGCGTGGGGAAAATTGTGGAAAAAACTATTCTCAACCGTCTGTAAGATGAGGTGAACAAAAGCAGCCTTATCCCGAAAGAGCAGTTCAGATTCCGTACTGATCACAGCGTAATTCAACAAATCCACAGATTAGTAGAATTTATAACAATTCAATAATGGATTTAACTGGAGGCAAAACACAGCAGCTATCTTTCTCATTATCGCAAAAGCTTTTGATAAGGTATGGCACAAAGAACTCATCTCAAATTAATTACAGCTCCTTACTAAACTCACTGACTCTTTCCTAAAAAAATCGGAAATTACAAGTTAAGCTACGTGGACTCAAATCAACTATGAAAAGAATCACTGCCGGTGTACCCCAAGGCTCACTACTATCTCCACTATTTTTCAACATCTACGTTGCAGACGTCCCAAGCACGGCATCAACCACCATGACTTGTTATGTGTATGATATGGCAATTTTGATCAGATCTCTCAGGCCACACTTAGCTAAATAGCGATTACAGAGTGCAACAACAAACCTGGAAAAATGGTTCAAGAAATGGAGGATAGATGTCAATGCTGACAAAAGCATCACCATACTTTTCTTTTTACAAGATGGAAAGCACCCCACAGCAGAGAAATCAAACTGTTCAATACAGCTATTCCATGGAAATCCAAATATCTAAGCATACAACTAGATAACCGCCTCAGTTTTAACCCTCACAATGTATATGCCTGCAACAAATCAAATTCCGCAATTGCACAGCTCTACTCACTTCTCAACCGAAGAGGCCAAGTCTGCATCAAAAACAAGCTAAGGATCTACAAAACAATTATCAGACCCACTTTAACATACGGATCACCGGCTTGTAGTTACACTTCCCCCAGCAATATCAAAAAATTACAAGTTATCCAAAACAAAATGTCTCCGTATGCTATTTGATGCTTCGTGGTTTGTCAGGTAAACATATTATCGAGCATCTGGCTCGCCCAACTCATTCAAGAATCATCTAACTACGATGAAGATGACAGGTGGAAACACAAACGCCCGAAAGCAGCTCTACTCATCAGTACAAGCGTTTCCACACTGCCCTAAATTGGGCGAGCCAGGCGATCGATATCTTTTTAATTTAAACCAGCTTCTTAGACATTAAGAGTTTATAATCTAGGGGACTGAGATCCATCCAGCTACAAAAGTTAACCTTGGTATCACTAACTCTGGCTCCCACTGACGAGACCTCCATAAATGTCGAAACCAGTTTGGGTAGTGGTCCTTACTTTAATGCATAGCATTGTACATGTCCACAAGGAGATGTGCATTATGGGAGATACTACAAGGAGTGATGAGAGCTTAGTCCACCTTTACCACGAGTTGCTTGTCCTGAAGATACTCCAGGTGCAAACTGTTTGCTTACATTTGGATAAAGTCATCATCATCATTATTGTCATCAAATTCCTAACATGTACCCACAAGGGATGTACAGAATATGATAATACTACATGAAAAAATTATATCGTTGCTAACTTCCTATCTACAATTTTCGTCCAAATCAGTCTGTTACTTGTCAAGACTCCAACATTATCAGATCTTATATTTCTATCGTCTAAGGCACTTTGTACCGTATCAATCCACCTATATCTTGGTCGTTTTCCTGCCAACCTGGCAGAGAACATTTGTTTTGCTAATCTTTCCTCGCCCATTCTGTTTAGGTGACCCTACCACTTGAGATTAGCTCTGCTAACGCATTCCTGGATGCAGACAATGTCAAGATCTTTCCTAATATCCTCATTTTTAATATGATATTGCCATTTATGCCATCTGTTCACGGCTCGAATCTTTCTCAGGACTCTCATATCTGTGGTCTCTAGTCTTTGGTCAAGTGTTTTACTTCTGACCCAGCTCTCAGATCCATAAGTTAAAACTGGTTTGAACACTGTCTTGTATACAGCTAATTTAGTGTTCCGACTAATTTCTCTCTTATTCCATATGAATTTATTCAATTGACTTCCCACCATACCAGCTTTGCTGATTCTGTTGTCTATTTCTATATTTAATTTACCACCTTCAGTAAAAATCTGCCTAAGCAGCTGAAATGTTTTACTTGTTCAACAGGTTCTCCATTCACAACACAGTTGACATTTTCAATGATTCTGCCTATTTTCATTGTCTTTGTCTTTTTATTGCTGACCTTCATACCATATCTATTACAAAAGCTATTCAATTTAGTCAGAGAATCTTGCAGACTTGTGGCGGATTTATTTAGAAGTATAACATCATCCGCATAAAGCAAAGAGCTGAAATTAACATCTCCAATTTTGATATCATGTTCAATACCACTTTCCTTCATAATGTGATCCATATAGATAATAACAGAGGGGATAATGTACATCTTTGTCTCACACCAGATTTAACATTAAACCATCTTCCTGTACTTCCTTCAATTCTAACTGCTGACTTACAACTCAAATAAAGACTAAGTATTGCTTGATATAATGCCCCATTGACACTATATAATTGCAGCGTATTGAATAGCTTCTCTCTTGGCACCTTATCATATGCCTTTTCCAAATCGACAAAACTTAAATACAGATCTTTGTTATATTCCCATGCTTTCTCGACTATTTGTCGTAAAGTGAAGATCTGATCCTGACAGCCTCTGTTTGGCCTGAATCCAGTTTGTTCTTCGCCAAGCTTTTCTTCCACAATTCTTCTCAACCGTTTCTCAAGTATACTTGCATAGATTTTGCCAGGAACACTCAGTAGGGAAATACCTCTGTAATTCTCACATTCAGTTTTATTTCCCTTTTTATATATGGGTACTATGAGAGCTCTACTCCAATCATCGGGAATTCGTCCCTCTGTCCAGGCTTTCTGAACTATGCAGTGCAGCCACTGTAAGACTCTTATACCACCATACTTCAGTATTTCTTGTCGAATATCATCTACTCCAGCTGCCTTTCCACATTTCAAGCCTTTGATGGCTTTTTCTACTTCAAGTATGGATATGTATTCCTGCCTGCAAGCCTGGTCAGTGTTTTTTACCACTGTGCTGTCATCACTGCTTGCTTCATTTAGCAGTTTTTCAAAGTAATTACTCCATACTTCAAGGATATCTTTTATTCCAGTTTTCATGTCACCTTTATCATCTCTAACTCCTTTTACAGTACTCTTTCCTCCATTCCTAAGCTTCTTCAACAACCTCCAGAATATTTTGCCACTTCTTGATATTTATTTTCTATATTCTTGCCAAACTCCTCCCATGACTTTTGTTTAGCTAGTTTTACACAGTGTTTAGCATTCTTGCATTTGTCTCTGTATTCTCTAAGAGCACAAGCTGACTTATTTGCCAGGAACTTTTGATATGCTTTCATCTTTTCCTTCACTGCCTCTTTAACTTCCTGTATCCACCATGGAGTTCTAATTTTTCTATCCTTGCAGACAACTTCACCACATGCCTCTCTAGCTGAATCAATCAGGGCTTTTTTCAAGGCTTGCAACTGAATCTCTAAAGTTTGGTTCCTGTTCTAAAACTTTTATTTTTTCTTCAATAATCTTTGTGTATTTTAGTCTACAGTTCACATCTGAGAGCTGCTCAACTTTAAAACTTTCTTACATGTTATTCTTTTCGATATGAAATTCAATTTTATCCTTCTCAACACTATAATAGTGATCACTTCCAATTTCAAATCCTCTGTACACTCTGGTGTCCTGCACCAGGGAGAAAACATCACTATCAACAATAACATAGTCAATGAGACTTTTCTTAGGTGTTAGTAATAACCAGTAATAACCAATCCATGTCCTGAGCAGAAATCCTACAGATATTTGCCATTATTATTAGCTTTGCTCTTTTCTCCAAATTTTCTCAAAATATTTTTGTATGTCTCACAATCATTTCCTACTCTGCTATTTAGATCCCCAACAAGGATCAACTTTTCATTTTTCATTGTGTCAGTTGCTTTTTCTAAAGCTTCAAAAAATTCC
This sequence comes from Typopeltis vanoorti, assembly GCF_054136105.1. Taxonomy (NCBI): domain Eukaryota; kingdom Metazoa; phylum Arthropoda; class Arachnida; order Uropygi; family Thelyphonidae; genus Typopeltis; species Typopeltis vanoorti. Next base: position 121,951,412 of record NC_143554.1, read on the forward strand.
TCCACTTCTACCTTAGTAGAACCTTCTGTGGGACCATAGGCACTAATAAGTTTCATTGTCCAGTTCCCCATTCTCATATTTGCCCACATTACTCTACTTGAGACTGACTGCCATTCAAGAAGATTAGCCTCGTACTTTGTGTTGAATACTATGGCTACTCCTTTTCCTTGATTGTCATTGCCTGAATATAACATTTTGTATTTATTGCTCAGAAAGATCTCACCAGTTTTTGTCTTTTTTGTTTCAGTCACCCCTATTATGTCGATCTGGTACTTATCTAATTCCTCAGCTAGCTCCATTTCTTTGCCATTCAGGCTTCTTACGTTGATAGTACCGATCTTTAACTCTGGTGATGTTGGGTTGGGGTTTGTTTTTAGATTTGTTCCAGTAGCTGACTTTTTGCTGTTCGCCCTGGTTCCCTGACGAAAACAATGGGGGGGCCTTGTTTAACCGGCCGACGTCCCAGCCGGCATGAAATTTTGTCATGTTGTACCATCATTTTTAATTTTGGTTTAACCAATAGGAATACAATTTGGTCGGCTAAATCCCAAACTGCCAGCCCATTCTCGTTCGTTCGGTATCCAAGTAGATACCCAACAGGGTGCACCACGAGAAGGTGAGGATTGGACATTAGGTCAGAAGCCCTGGTTGGTTCTCCGCATTCTTTTAAAGGCTATGTGGAGGTCTCCTCTCAGTTATACAGCTTTGACCCTTAAGCACCATTTGGACAAAGGATTAAACTAAATTTATTAACAACTGTTACAGTTTAAGATACGAATAATACCGAATCCAGCAGAGAATTCCGAGTGCGGGTTTGAGCTATTTGAATTGAAACTTATAATACAAACCATTGAAACCACATCACTGGAACGCAATCGTGTCGTCAAACTACTGTAGACGTGGCCCTAATCTTTGGTCAGTCGATACGGGTAACGAGACAAGTTTTTGTTTAAAACTTCTTTTAGATATTTTTTTTTACTTATTAAAAATTAATTATGGAATAGACCAATTATCTGCGGCAATGAACGGCAAGAAAATATTATCGATGATTAGTTTCCTTTCATCCATATGGATGGTAGGGGCAGCTATGCTACCATACTAGGGAAGTGACTATGAGCAAGGTGGTTTCCCGTTGCCTCCCTTGCCATTCTGTATCCTATATGTTGAAGGGTCCGGTTTGTCTGCTTGTGGGATGAAAAACCACAGGATAAACTGGGGGAAAACCCTACTGTCCATGCCAAAGACCGGCTAACTTGGCTATGGCTGAGGAAGATCCTTCAGCTCCTCATGTCTCCAACAAGAATCGAACCTAGGACACTCCTTCCCTAAGAATATGGTTGTGAAGTGCACAGCCACTAGGCTAACACTGCACAGGCCGAGAAAATATAAAAGTAAAAAAAAAAAAACTTTCTCCAAACACATCATTACAAATATTTTGTCTTCATTGATTTTTTTCTTAGGTTTTTCTCTCCACACCTTACCTTGAATAACAATTGATTCTAGACTAATCAATCACAAATCCATCTAATAATTGAATACCCCTCTAACCTTTTAGGCAGGGGTATTCAATTAAGTCCCGTTTGGTAATCAGTTACCCCATACAGAAAAAGTATGTAGGTTAATTAATGACTCATCTCTCACCATTTCATTCCACTGTTTTACACAGATGTTCACCTTCTGTTGCAAATGCAACAGAATAACCATGGATATTTCCAAGGTTATTCATCAGAATTATTAGTAATTGTATTGTTTTATTCCAGAGTATATTAAGAAACATGCAGTAACTAGTATTAAGCCTTGACAGTTCATTTCCAAAAGCATGAAATCTCCATAGCAAACTTGAACGACAGTATGTGCGCCTTTTGGCTTGAAAAGGCCAAAGTTCAATTCTTGCAATGATAGGATTCTTTATATGGGGTTTTTCAAGGTGAGTTAGCCAATCTTGTATGGTGGTGGTATCAGTAGTAGTAGGTCTTTTTTTTTTCTCCTGGAAACTCAGGTTTTTTAATCCCCACCACAGGCAAATTGTCTTTGAGAACATATGCAATTTACATACATAAAATACTAGTGCTGGTGGGCAGTAGCAGTTGTTCATAGTTGGTGGATTAAATGGTGGAGGTGGAGTGTTGTCAAGCAATATTATTTTCCCTTTCTACCTGCTGTTCTTGGGCACATTTCACTTTCTGATATATTTTTGAAGTAGTACAATCTGTACGTCTTCGAATCCAATGTTAACATGCTTCTTGCTCATAAACATTACTTGCTTCTTAAATTACCATAAAAAAAACTGTAGAATGAAAAGCATGCTGAGAATGTGAACTATAATCTGGACAGCTGAATAAATAAGGTAAATAATGAATTACATAACCAGGGCTTCATAACTTATGCAAAATCCTGCTCATCATGCAAAAATATACTTGCCTACTCCTACATTTTTTTAAAAATTCTTATTATTATTATGTGTTACACCTCCAGGGAGTCCAAAGATTCATTGAGGGAGGACACCTACTCTGCAGCTCTCCGTCTTCACCACTCAATCCACCAACTACAGCAACCATCATTGTCTACACCAACGCTAACACTAGTATTTTACATAGACAATCACAAACATCCATGATGGAATTTGAACCTGCGGCCTTTTGGCTGGAGAGCAAATACGCTGACCACTTGGCCAACCAGGCCGGCATGTATCAATAAATCAATGGGAGTTCTATAAACTGATCTGAAGTGGTGCACCAATATATATATATATATTTATATTTTTTTTTTTTAAACTTAAAAAGATTTTGTTCACAAAGACTTTGTTTTGTCTAGTCTAGTTCTGAAAACTCAGGTTTTTAATTCCGCATACATGTAAACTGGCCTTGAGAACATATGCAATTTACAGACAAAACAATACTAGTGGTGGATTAAATGGTGGAGAGTTGTTGAGTGCTGGATTTCAGCTGGTAAAATCTACTCGCCATGGACAAGGGTACTTGTCAAGTCCCGGACATGACTAAAACACATATGCCAGTGCAGTTCATCAGTTTTCTGGGAGCCGTAACAAAAGCGGACACTCGTGCATGAGAATCAGTGAGTGTTTAAACAATGAAGTTTAGATTATCACAGATATTGTACCAATGGGATATGCTCACCAGAAGATTACCTAACACCAGGTGGTAATAATGTGTAATAGCAATAAAGAAAAATTTGAAATGACTAATCATGCAGAAAGATTAAATTTCATAATTGAGTAAAAGATGGAAAGAGGACAAGTTTTTTTTTTTTAAGGTGAAGGATATTTTATAATGGATTTACAACTGAGGATGCAAATCCATTATAGTTCCTGGCATCTTAAATAGGATTCTAAACCAAATGGACTTTGGACTTCACAAGAGATGGGTGTGAACTAATTTTCACATAAACTTTAACACAGCTGTCAGAAGTATGTGCACTTAGGACTTTTGAACCCAGGGCACATGATTTAACTGTACTTTTAAAGACATATAAAGCAAACAGAAATAAATATACTGGTATTTGCTGGTTTAAGCACACAAAATGAAGTAGTGCAAATGAATCCCTGAAATATAGAATAAGAGAAATCATTCTAAAAGAGAATTTTAAAAAATATCACATGGAGTACAAGAAAACTGTTACTTGCCGGCAAAGGTTGGTTGATTGGTAGAGCCTCTGCTACTAATGGCTCAGTTAAGTAAGTTTGAGCGCGGTTAGTATTTGGAATGGGACCAATCATTCGATGCTGCCGGCACACTCTCCCTCGATGAGTCTTTGGACTCCCTGGAGGTGTCAAAATAATAATAATAATAATTACTCTTTATTACCCTTACTTTTTTATTTATGAATTGTTTCAAAAAATAAGGGAACACTACATTCAAAATGAAAAACACATTATTTGCAGTGTGCAGAGAATAAGTGAAGAAAGCACTGTTAATGCCTGATTTCTCATATTTGATTATGAGATTGTATCATATGGGAATCAAATTGACTGCACTATCTGTTGCAGGATTGCAGGACAACTTTATGCATGGTCATGTTGAGTTGTGCAGTCTGATACAATTTTTGCTTTGAGGCTGCTGCCCATTAAAGGTTTATTTGTTAAACCTATACTACATATTCACTGTGGCTAGATTAAGAATTTCTCCCCCTGTTTTTTAATTATATATATATATATATATATATATATATATATATATATATATATATATATATATATATATATATATATATATATATATATATTATATTGTATTTTTATTCATTTCTTTTACACATTTCCAGAGACCAAAAATAACTTTTTCAAGACACTTCAGGCCTCCAGTAAGCTGGACAGTGGTCTCATACCAGGCAACAGGATCATCTCCCACTTAAAGATAATCACAAACATCCATGCCCACAGTGGGATTTGGACATGCATCTTACAGGTAGGAGAGTGCAGCTAAGCATAATATATTCAAAAAATTCACTGCTAGTGGTTTGTGTAGTCTGACTGCCAAACTCCTCACACGTTCTGAAAGCTCTCCGAATAGAATGCTACACTGGCATTATGAAGGAATGTACTTCTGTAAAGTGTTATGGTGGATGAAATCTGTATACTGCTTGGAAAGAAGTCAAGACCCTTGAGCAAGGTACATCGTGCCATGTAACGAGTCACGTGTTTGTAGCCGGTATAAATTGGAGGAATATGATGCTCCCAAGTTAGGGCAACTATGTCTAGGTGAAATGGCTGCATGAAGGTAACTGACAGAGTTTGAAAGAGGCAATGTGATAGGGTGACATGTTGCAGACCTATCTGTTTTCAGCAAATTGACAAATAAGGCCATCCCAAGTCAACAGCAAGTGCTACCTGCAGTGGATGACTCGCCACACTCACTGAACATGACCACAGGTTGCTGCAAAGGATAATATAATATATAAAAACCAAAATTTGTCAGCTGACACATTGAATGCGGAGATCCAAGCATCGATTGGAACATGGATCTGCACAAAAACATTCAGAACTGAAGCTCACAACACAGGTTTCTATGATAAGATTGCAATATGCAAAACCAACATGAAGCATTGTCTTCAGTGGTGCAAAAGAGTATGTACAGTGGGATGTGGAAGCTTGAAAATCTGTATTATGGAGTGACAAATCATGTTATACCCTCTACTGAGCCTAGATGTGGTTATGGCAGATGCTCGGTGAACATCTCTTACCAGAGTGTGTAACCTCGACTATGAATTTGGAGGTGGCAGTGATGGCAGGGTCCTGTTTTTCTTGGTTTGGCCTTGGACCTCTTTGAGGTGCCATGAACATTGAACTTCAAGAGGCATCTGGACCTTCTGGACAATGCAATGCTTCCTACCTTGTGGTGTTTCTACAGAAATGACCACTTTTAGAGGTGGCAGTAGGATGGTATGGGTGATGTTATTCTTGGTTTTTGGCCTTGGATCTCTATTTGTGGTGCTAGAGTGAAAATGATATCTGAAAAAAAAAAAAAACAGAGGGAAAAATTGCAAAAGTCCTGAAATGAGATTTTGAAATGTCAATTATTTTGCACATATTCTGAGCTTTAATATGTACAGAAAGGTAAACTAGATAATTGATTTTCTGCTAGTTAGATTTCACTGTTAATTGCCTTGGTGCATCAACCAGAAAACCAAATTGGAGAAATGTATGCTTTTGTTTAAAGGAAGAAATAGAAGTCTGGGGATAGTAATTAAGTTTATATTGTTATTAAATTATTAATTAGACCAATATATCAGCTTAGTCACTAAGGAATCTTCACAGATTCCTTAGTGACTAAGGATATGAACTAAACAAGTGAATGAAGTAGGATGGCAAACACAGAGTGGTAAAAAAAAAAAAAAAAAAAACCCTGAAGTCCTAACTAGCACTATTTTTGAATGCAGCAAAAGGATCTTGCCTATTCAACAACAGTCGCATGATGATAGTACTCCAGATTTTTTTGGCAAATGATCAAATAGGCCACAATGTTTTGGCAAATGTGACCCATTCCAAAAAGAGTTTGTTAAATGTATATCTACTTCTGTATAATATTCTTCCTGGAAACATGGATTTTTCATCCTGCAAAACTAGCAAACTGGCCAGAAGACACATGCAATTTATAGAACATAAAATACTGGTCTCGTAGCCTTAGCTGTTTTGGCCATAAATCCAAAACAACAATTTACATAACAAGAAGGTCTTCCCCCCCCCCCCTCCATTGAATTCAGTGATCTGTGACAATAGTATGGCTATATATAACATATATAACTTACAATTTTTATATTCATAAAGACAGATATCGACTGTCAATCTGGCCCAAATATATCAATCTGAAATCACATGCCAGGATGATCTTAAGTCATCTAGCATCTCTTCAAGATGATCTAGATCAGTGGTTCTTAACTGGTGTTCCCGAGAACACCTGTGTTCCGTGAACTGGTTACAAGTGTTCCGCCAGTGAAAGATGTCACATGACACAGTTCTGAGTGTAATATTGGCTACTCCGAATAAAAATGTCGAGGGAATTATTTCCGTTATAACAGAACAATTAACAATATTGGAAGAAAAGATTTCAAGTTACTTTCCTTCCTTAAATACACACAATTATGACTGAATACGAAATCCATTGGGCACAGTTAATATAATCAGTTTTCGTTACAAGAAGAACAATTAGTTACCTGGTCAACGGATTGTACTCTAAAAATGAAATTCTCTGAAATAACTCTTGAAGAATTTTGGATTTTTGTCCAAGTCAAATACCCAGCTCTCTCCACAAGAGCATTGAAAGTTTTGTTACAGTTTTCAAGATTATATTTGTGTGAGCTCGGTTTCTCAATATTATTAACCCAAATAAGAAACAAAAATGTGAAAGACTTACTAATATAGACAAAGAGATGTGGGTAGCTATATCACATATTAGACCTGATATTGCTGGAATCTGTAAAAGCTGACAAGCTCAAATATCGCATTAAAATAAGTTCCATTTTTATAAAAGATAAGTCCATGCATATGTTTATTGTTAGTTTTATGACCTAATGTTTTTGGTATTCCCCAAATTTTTCTTATAATCAAAAGTGTTCCGTGACTTTGAAAAGGTTAAGAACCGCTGATCTAGATATTTAGATCACCTCCAATGTTTCTTACTCAACACAAAAACTAAAGAATCAACAACTAAGTATTCCTTTCAGCTCAATTTAGATAAATGATGCAAATTCAAGGTTAAATGAGGTATGAAGTTACTTCTACAATGAAAATAACTTTAATGCATGCACATTAGATGAAAAGGTAACTGTTCAACTTAGAATAAAATCCTTGATAATATTCCATTTCTTAACTTAATTTGAAACGAACCCGCTTAATTTAAAGAAATTTGTATTACAACACGAATTCCTTGTGTGAAGGTAACATCAACCATACAGGATGTTTTATAAAAATTTTACTGATTACAAATGATTATATCTCTAAAGCTACTTTAGGAAAATAGTAAACCATCAAAACACCATTTAGCAGAGACAAGTACTCAGTTTTTATTTCATGTGCTGCACAAGGATTAACTTATCAAATGTCCAGCCTGCATATTCATACTGCTGCCAAATCTATCTACAGGATGATTTTCAGATAGATTGTCTCATAGACTAAATCGCAATCATCATGGTAATTACAGGTCAGTAGAACTTGTAATCAATCCTTTTCTTCAGAATAACACTTTTCTTTATCTTTTTTTTTTCAAGGAGGAAATATTTTATGTTGGAAGTTTTTCCACTTGGTTATACTATAAATTAAAGATACCAAGAAATTATACGTACTTGGTTTAATCCTTTATCAAAGTGTAAGTAAACAAAGTTTGTGCCTGAAATATTTTCAGGACTGGGGCAACTCGTATATAGAAGCTGATAACTTCGCATCACTTGCCTTAGTATCCCATAATACAAGGCACATATCCATAATGCTATGCATTATGAGAAGGGTCACTACCCAGACTGGTTTCCCAGTTTAAGTGTAGGAGGATACCTCTCCAAAAATTCATACAATCCCTCAGATCACCCAACAATGAGCAACCTGAAGGATCATTTAACTTAGCAATGCCTCTGCTCACTGACAGGCTCACCCTATCACCAAGCAGAACTGTTCATATTCTAGGGAAAAGCATCAGCCAGGGAAGCCCTAATATACACCCCCCCCCCAAAGGATCCAAATCCTTGGATACTCAAAAAGCTCCCTAAGGCAAAAAACTCTGCTACCCTGGAATCAAACTACCAACCAGTTTTGACCTTTACTGAGATCTCATTAGTGGAAGCGACCCAGAGGTGATACCAAGGTTGAAGTAATGCCGATGTCATAATTTCTTATACGAGTAGCCAAAAGGTGTCACATCTTATTAAAATACTCTGGATTAGAGATAGATGTTGGAAGTTTTTCCCACTTGATTATACTATAAATTAAAGATACCAAGAAATTATATGCTCTATCCAAGTGTAAGCAAACAAAGTTTGCGCCTGAAATAAGTAAGGATATGTGACTTGCAGTATGGGATACTAAGGCAAGTGATGTGAAGTCATCAGCTTCTATATACGAGTTTCCCCAGTCGTGAAAATATTTTAGGTGCAGACTTTGTTTGCTTACACTTGGATAAAAGATTAAACCAAGTATATAATTTCTTGGTATCTTTAATTTATGGGAAATATTTTACTTGTGAAGACAATGTCAAACTGGAGGAATTGCTGTTTTAATAGGAAAGTTGATCATTCCCTCTGCATTATGTAATCTGATATGTTGTTACTTGTAAATTACTATTATGTGACACCTCCAGGGCCTCATCATGGAAGGACACACTTCCCCACTACATCTGACTCACCATCTTTCATATGCTTGACCTCCAACTACATCAGATAACATTAGTAGTATTGTTCCATCTACTGCCCACCAACACAATAAATATTCTTTATTTATTATTTTTTGTAAATTGCGTGTTTTCCTGGCCAATTTGCTTATATGTGGGATGAAAAACCTGCTACCTCCATATGAGATCACCTAACTCACCTTCAACTGAAAAAGCATGTATAAAGATTCCATCACAACAATAATTGAACTCGGGTCTTTTCCAATTGAAGGACACAATGTCCCTTGTTCTTCTAGTTATGCAATGAAGATGATAAAAATTCCTGGTCTGCGATGGATTGAACCTGGGACTTTCTGCATGTAAAGCTGATGTGATAACCACTACACCACAAACACAAAACATAAACATTTATATTCAATCAGGTCTTTATGATAATCAAAAGTATTACTGGAGAGAAAACGATTGAGAGTGTGGTCAGAAACAGAGTTTGGTTATGAGGAATTCTGGTGTACATATGCCATTTGTATAAATCTGTGAATAAACAGACAGCAATGTTTTGACATTTCTTCTAGTCTTCATGATGATGAAAAAACTGAGTTAACTTAGCCTAACTGAATCATTCTTCAAGCTCTCTACATCACCTTAACTATTACATACCCAACTTTGAATCATCAGCAAACAACAACAACTTTTATCATATCTCTTCTTAAACTCATTCACTATCAGGATGCTCACAGCTCGAATCTTTTTAATAACTTAAGTTGCTACCATATCCCTTCTTTTTTAAGTGTCAACTAAACTTTGAAACCACACACCTTCAACCTATCTTCATTGGAAACATTTCATAGACCTGTCACCAGCTTGGTCACTCGTCTCTGAATCCTCTCCACCACTTACTGATCCGCAAGAAACCCAAGTGACCTAATCTGTGCACAGTAGTTAAGACACAGTTGCATCATAGTCTTTACAAAGAGGAATAATAATCTCTTTATTTTACTCGTTATTAGCTGTTTACCAGCTTTTGTAATATGCCCTCTGAACTTCAACTTTGGGATAATGGTGAACATTATCCCCAAGTCCCATCAATTTCCTGCAATTCAGTACCATCAATATGGTACACTGTATGCAACCTTTTCAACCCAAAGTGCATAACCCAACATTATATTGACAATTATTCTTTACCCACAATACCAGTTTATTTAAATCATCCTGCAGGATATCTGCATCACCTTTATCAACTATTGTCCTTACCAGTCTTCCATCATCAGCAAAAAAAAACAATATCCTCTCTTAAATCTTTTCCCATATCATTCATATACATATAAATTAAAGAGTGCTAGGTTCCACTCCTCCAAGCAACCCACTACAGAGTATTGCATCTCTATCCACCCACTGTTGAATTTTGCAATTAATCAACTTTTCCAATACTTCAACAACCACTCCTGATATATTACTTGATTTGTAGTTTGCTACCTCTGTCTTGGAATCACCTTTATGCAATGGAACTATCTTTACTCTCTTTCCACTTCTCCTGGAACACTGCCAGAGCTGAGCATTAAATTGAACAACTTCATCAGAGGCAATGCCAAATTTGCACGTTCATGTGGTACACAGACTGACATGCCATCAAGTCCTACTGCTGTGTTCACATTCTTATTTTTCAATATGCTGAACACCCCCACACCCCAGTTCATCTATCTTAATTATGATATGCATCTGTTACATCAGCAACTGAAAATCTCCACCTGGATGATACACTTTTGCAAAATGATCACTTAGCAACTCAACTATTTCTTTTGCCACTATCATCTTTCTACCATGAGCATTGTTTAATGTCATCCTATCATAGTAATTTTTCCTCTTACTTGCTACATAATGAAAAAAAATTTTTGGTCCTTAGTTCATTTTCTCTCATAATCTGATTTGGCATTTCTTGCCAAACCAGTCACCCTTCTTGTTTGCACTGTTCATAAGTATGCTGATCATCTTTTTCTTTATACCCCTCAATAATGTTTCTTTTTCCCTTTTTTTTTTTTTTTCAGCTACTGCTTTTTTATCTCTAATCATCCATCATTGGGAGGATAAACCACTTGGCTTATCCTACCGACTTTGGGTACACAGCCACATGCTGTTTCTCTCAAACAATCTCTGACCACTTCCCATGCACTACTGACATACTTTCCTTGTAGTTTATTAAGCCATAGCACTAATCCAAGATGACTCCTAAATCTGTCATAATTACTAGTTTTATAATTCAACATAAACCTTTCTTGACAGAGAATTCAACATGTTTGGCAACTTCCCAGAATAAGATGGCATGGTCACTCTCCCCAATTAGAGGCAGAGTGTCTACTTTGGTTATGGATATATCTTCTGATATTATCAGATTTAACATTCTCAAACACCTTGTCCTCTCAATAACATGTTGTTTCATGTAATTATCCCTTATCAGCTGTATAAATTCCACTTCCATCTTTCAGCTACGATTTTCAGTGAAGCGGGTAAATTAAATATGGAAATAGACAATAGAATTAACAAAGCTGATATAGTAGGAAGTCAATTGAATAAATTCACATGGAATAAGAGAGAAATTAGTCAGAACACTAAATTAACTGCATACAAGACAGTGTTCAAACCAGTTTTAACTTATGGATCTGAAAGCTGGGTCAGAACTAAAATACTTTACCAAAGACTAGAGACTGCAAATCTGAGAGTCCTGAGAAAGATTAAGGGCATGAACAGACGGCATCAATGGCAATATCATATTAAAAATGAGAATATCAGGAAAGAATATGACATTGCCAGCATCCAGGAATGGGTTAGCAGAGTTAATCTCAGGTGGAATGGTCATTTAAACAGAATGGGCAAGGAAAGATTAGCAAAACAGGTGTTCTCTAGTAGGTTGGCAGGAAAACAACCCAGAGGCAGACCAAGATATAGGTGGATTGATATGATAAAAAGTGCCTTAGAAATAGAAATGTAAGATCTGATAATGGGGTGCTTAAGGATCAAAGCTATATAACTGAGAGGAGACCTCCACATAGCCCTTAAAGGAATGCGGAGAACCGAAAAGGGCTTCACTCTTAATGTCCAATCCTCACCTTCTCGTGATGTACCCTGTTGAGAATCTACCTGGATACTGAAAGAACGAGGATGGGCTGGCAATTTAGGATTTAGCCGACCAAATTGTATTCTTATTGGTTTAAACCAATATAGAAAATGATGGTACAACATGACAAAATTTCATGGCGGCTGCGGCGTCGACCAGTTAAACAAGGCCCGTTTGTTTTTGCCAGGGAACCAGAGTGAACAGCAAAAAGTCAGCTACTGTAACAAATCTAAAAACAAACCCCAACCCAACATCACCAGAGTTAAAGATCAGTACTATCAACGTAAGAAGCCTGAATAGCAAAGAAATGGAGCTAGCTGAGGAATTAAATAAGTACCAGATCGATATAATAGGGGTGACTGAAACAAAAAAGACAAAAACTGGTGAGATCTTTCTGAACAATAAATACAAAATGTTATATTCAGGATATGACAATCAAGGAAAAGGAGTAGCCATAGTATTCGACATAAAATTCGAGGCTAATCTTCTTGAATGGCAGGCAGTCTCAAGTAGAGTGATGTGGGCAAATATCAGAATGGGGAATTGGACAATGAGATTTATTTGTGCCTATGGTCCAAAAGAAGGTTCTACTAAGGTAGAAGCGGAGGAATTTTTTGATGCTTTAGAAAAAGTAACTGACACAATGAAAGAGGAAAAGTTGGTCCTTGTTGGGGATCTAAATAGCAGAGTAGGAAATGATTATCAGACATACAAAAAATATTTTGGTAAAATTTGGAGAAAAGAGCAAAGCTAATAATAATGGCAAACACCTATTGGATTTCTGCTCAGGAGATGGACTGATTATTACTAACACCATGATCCAACATAAAAATGTGGACAAATTCACATGGAGAGAAGAGGCAAGAAATAAGAAAAGTCTCATTGCCTATGTTATTGTTGATAGTGATGTTTTCTCATTGGTGCAGGACACTAGAATGTACAGAGGTTTTCAAATCGGAAGCGATCACTATTTAGTCTTGAGCAAGATAAAATTGAATTTCATACTGAAAAGAATAACATGTAAGAAAGTTTTAAAGCAAATAAAAGTTGAGCAGCTCTCAGATGTGAACTGTAGACTAAAATACACAAAGATTATTGAAGAAAAATGAAAGAGTTTGAGAACAGGAACCAAAATTTGGAGATTCAGTGGCAAGCCTTGAAGAAAATCCTGATTGATTCAGCCAGAGAGGCATGTGCTGAGGTTGTCTGCAAGGATAGAAAAATCAGAGCTCCATGATGAACATAGGAAGTTAAAGAGGCAGTGAAGGAAAAGAAGAAACCATATCAAAAGTTCCTGGCAAATAAGTCAGCTTGTGCTCTTAGAGAATACAGAGACAAATGTAAGAAAGCTAAACACTGTGTAAAACTAGCTAAACAAAAGTCATGGGAGGACATTGGCAAGAACATAGAAAATAAATATCAAGAAGATGGTAAGATATTCTGGAGGTTGTTGAAGCTTAGATATGAAGGAAAGAGTGCTGTAAAAGGAGAGTTAGAGATGAAAAGGTTACATGAAAACAGGAGAATAAGATATCCTTGAAGTATGGAGTAATTACTTCGACAAATTGCTAAATTAAACAAGCAGTGATAGCACAGTGGTAAAAAACGCTTAACAGGCATACAGTCAGGAATACATATCCATACTTGAAATAGAAAAAGCCATCAAATGCTTGAAATGTGGAAAGGCAGCATAAGATATTCGAACAGAAATGCTGAAATATGGTGGTATAAGTCTTACAGTGGCTGCACTGAATAGTTCAGAAAGCCTGGAAAGAGGGATGAATTCACGATGATTGGAGTAGAGCTCTCATAGTACCCATATATAAAAAGGGAAATAAAATTGAATGTGAGAATTACAGAGGTATTTCTCTACTGAGTGTTCCTGGTAAGATATGTGCAAGTATACTTGAGAAACAGCTGAGAAGAATTGTGGAAGAAAAGCTTGGTGAAGAACAAGCTGGATTCAGGCCAAATAGAGGTAGTCAGGATTAGATCTTCACTTTACGACAAATAGTTGAGAAAGTATGGGAATATAACAAAGATCTGTTATATTCCCATATATATATATATGGAAAAGGCATATGACAAGGTGCTAAGAGAGAAGATATTCAATACGCTACAGTTATATGGTGTCAATGGGGCATTATATCAAGCAATACTTAGTCTGTATTTGAGTTGTAAGTCAACAGTTAGAATTGAAGTACAGGAAGATGGTTTCATGTTAAATCTGATGTGAGACAAGGATGTACATTATCCCCTCTGTCATTCATCATCTATATGGACGTCATTATGAAGGAAAGTGGTATTAAACATGATATCAGAATTGGAGATGATAATGTCAGCCCTTTGCTTTATGCAGACGATGTTAAACTTCTAAATAAATCTGCTACAAGTTTGCAAGAGTCCCTGACTAAATTGAATAACTGTTGTAATAGATATGGTATGAAGGTCAGCATTAAAAATACAAAGACAATGAAAATGATAAATTAAACAAGGAAATAGACAACAGAATCAACAAAGTTGGTATGGTAGGAAGTCAATTGAATAAATTCATATGGAATAAGAGAGAAATTAGTCGGAACACTAAATTAGCAGTACACAAGACAGTGTTCAAACCAGTTTTAACTTATGGATCTGAGAGCTGGGTCAGAAGTAAAACACTTGACCAAAGACTAGAGACCGCAGCTACGAGAATCCTGAGAAAGTTAGAGGCATGAACAGATGGCATCAATGGCAATATCATATTAAAAACGAGGATATTAGGAAAGAACTTGACATTGTCGGCATCCAGGAATGCATTAGCAGAGCTAATCTCAGGTGGTATGGTCACTCAAACAGAATGGGCAAGAAGAGATTAACAAACAAGTGTTCTCTGCCAGGTTGGCAGGAAAACGACCCAGAGGAAGACCAAGATATAGGTGGATTGATACGGTAAAATGTGCCTCAGATGATAGAAATATAAGATCTAATAATGATAATGTTACTTGACAAGTAACAGACTGATTTGGAGGAAAATTATAGATAGGAAGTTAGTAATGATGTAAATTTTTCATGTAGTGCTATCATATCCTATACACCCCTTGAGGGTACATGTCAGGAATTTGATAATGATGAGATCTGATAATGTTGAATGTTTATTTTTCACTTGGTTAGACTATAATAAATTTATTTTAATCCTTTATCTAAGTGTGAGCAAAAAAAGTTTGCACCTGAAAGTATTGAAAGTATCTTCAAGACTGGGGTAAGGTAGTACAACACCGGGCAACTCGTTGCAAAGGTGGAGCAAGCTAACATCACTCCTATATCAGTATCTCCCATAATGCAAAACACATCTCCTTGCAGATATGTATAATGTTATGCATTAAGGGAAGGGCCACTACCCAGACTAGTTTCGACCTTTATTGAGGTCTCTCAGTGGGAGCCCACCGAAGATATCTCAATACATTTTCAGTGGAGCCCAATGAAGAGACCTTTGCAAGGAGTTGCCCGGTGTTGTACTACCTTACCCCAGTCCTGAAGATACTTTCAGGCGCAAACCTTGTTTGCTCACACTTGGATAAAGGATTAAACTAAATTTATTATAGCCTAACCAAGTGAAAAATAAACTTTCGACATCTTTCTCTAAATCCAGAGTAATTTAATAAAAAGGTGGCACACTGTTTGGTAACTTCTATAGGTAGAGATGACCTTGCTAATGCTTCTGCCTTGTATCTTCACTTCGGCCTGTCTCCCACTGAAGAGACCTCAATAAAGGTCAAAACTAGTCTGGGTAGTGGCCCTTCCCTTAATGCATAACATTAAGGGAAGGGACATTACGGGAGATATTGAGATAGGAGTTTTGCATTATGGGAGATACTGAGATAGGAGTGATGTTAACTTGCTCCACCTTTGCAACGAGCTGCCCGGGGGTTGTACTACCTTACCCCAGTCCTGAAGATACTTTCAGGTGCAAACTTTGTTTGCTCACACTTGGATAAAGGATTAAACTAAATTTATTAAGATCTGATAATGTTGGAGTCTTGACAAGTAACAGACTGATTTGGATGAAAATTGTAGTTAGGAAGTTAGTAATGATGTAAATTTTTCATGTAGTACTATCATATCCTGTATACCCCTTGAGGGAACATGGCAGGAATTTGATTATGATGATCTTGTCATGCCTCCCCCCCCCTCCCCTTTTCCGATCTACATACCCATAGTTAAAGTTGTCCATAATGATTGTTTGGCCTGCACTCATTATGCTTAACTACTGTGCACAGATTAGGTCATCTGGGGTTTCTTGGTTAGTTAGATGCCAATACATCACTCTACATATTCCTGTAGATCCCCTGATCTATAGCAGTACCCAACAATATATTTTGTCCTATTAGTCTCTATGTCACAACAGCCAGTCTCAAATGAAGCATCTCCCTCTAATCTAAAATCCTTTTTAACTTCTAAATTTGTTGATTATAATACTTCAGCTTTCATCAGTAATACCTAACCTCCTGTCATCCCTAAAAATACAATATCCTTTGCATTCTATTCCTGTAACTATATCATTTTCTTAACCAAGTCTTACTGATGCCTATAATTTTTGACCAAGTTGAGCTGACCAATTTGAATTTGCATTCGTGTACAAGCATTCAACATCCCCTTGCACCCACAATTACCTTTGCATAATATCATTACAAACGGAAACCTGTGAAATCACATTTAGTATTGCATAATCATTTCTGTATACATGTTCATTTATCATAAAGGCCAGACACATGGTTGATTGTCCCTGCCCCCAAATATCTATCACCTTCTCTATTATCTCTATATTCTTTATTACCTTCTCTAATAATTAAAATAATAATTACCATTTTCTTAAGTAATTTACTTATTTTCCAATAAAGTGACAGCTGAGTGGGATTAGAGAAATAGATGCACCATGCAATGGTATTTACAAGAGCCTTATTATGTAAGTTGCAGTATATGGATGGACACAAAGCTGGTGACATCGATAAGATGATGGCTGATGGATAAATATCAGAGTGTAACATATATTGGAAATGAATCGGGAAGAAGGTAGGCAACCAGTGGTGCCTATTATTTGGACTGTTGTTCTATTTGTACATTAATGATATTGGGAATGATTTGAGAGAGAGAGAGAGAGATACAGTTTATTTTGTCACTAGTTAATAAAGTCATCATTATCATCAAATTCCTGCCATGTACCCTCAAGGGGGTGTACAGTATATATTAGTACTACATAAAAAATTTACATCATTACTAACTTCTTATCTACAATTTTTCTCCAAATCAGTCTGTTACTTATCAAGAGAGATCAAATCTTATCATATCTTATATTTCTATCAACTAAGGCACTTTTCACCATATCAATCCACTTATATCTTGGTCGTCATCTGGGTCGTTTTCCTGCTAACCTGGCAGAGAACAATTGTTTGTAAATCTCTCCTAGTCCGTTCTGTTTAAGTGACCATACCACCTGAGATGAGCTCTGCTAACCCATTCCTGGATGGTGACAATGCCAAGTTCTTTCCTAATATCCTCATTTTTAATATGATATTGCCATTGATGCCATCTGTTTATGTCATTAATCTTTCTCAGGACTCTAATAACTGCAGTCTCTAGTCTTTAGTCAAGTGTTTTACTTCTAACCATAGCACTCAGATCCATAAGTTAAAACTGGTTTGAACACTGTCTAGTATACAACTAATTTAGTGTTCTGACTAATTTCTCTCTTATTCCACATGAATTTATTCAATTGACTTCCTACCATACCATCTTTGTCGATTCTACTGTCCATTTCCATATTTAATTTACCATGTTCACTAAAAATCGTGCCTAAGTAGCTGAAATGTTTTACTTGTTCCACAGGTTCTCCATTCACAATGCAGTTAACATTTTCAATGCTTCTGCCTATTTTCATTATCTTTGTCTTGTTATTGCTTACCTTCATATCATATCTATTACAACAGTTATTCAAATTAGTCAGGGAATCTTGCAGACTTCTAGCGGATTTATTGATAAGTATAACATTGTCTGCATAAAGCAAAGAGCTGACATTAACATCTCCAATTTTGATATCACGTTTAATACCGCTTTCCTTCACAACATAGATAATGAATAACAGAGGGGATAATGTGCATCCTTGTCTGACACCAGATTTAACATTAAACCATCTTCCTGTATTTCCTTCAATTTAACTGCTGACTTAAAACTTGATATAATGCCCCATATAACTGTAGCACATTCAACAGCTTCTCTCTTGGCACTTTGTCACGTTCCTTTTCCAGATCGACAAAAATTAAATACAGATCTTTGTTATACACCCATGATTTCTCAACTATTTGTTGTTGTTGTAAAGTGAAGATCTGATCCTGACAGCCTCTATTTGGCCTGAATCCAGCATGTTCTTCACCAAGCTTTTTTTCCACAATTTTTCTCAACCATTTCTCAAGTATACTTGCATAAATCTTACTAGGAACACTCTGTAGGGAAAAGTTTATTTTTCGCTTGGTTAGAGTAATAAATTTATTTAGTTTAATCCTTTATCCAAGTGTGAGCAAACAAAATTTGTGCCTGAAAATATCTTCAGGACTGAATATAGTGTTGTACTATCTTACCTGGGTAAGTAGTACAACACCAGGCAACTCGTGGCAAAGGTGGACCAAGCTACCATCTCTCCTATCCCAGTATCTCTCACAATGCAAAACACATCTCCTTGCGGATATGTATAATGTTATGCATTAAGGGATTGGCCACTACCCAGACTAGTTTCAACCTTTATTGAGGTCTCTTCAGTGGGAGACAGGCCCAGAGGTGGAGATACCAGGCAGAAGCAACAGCGAGGTCATCTTTACCTATAGGAGTTGCGAAAAATGTGTGCCACCTTTTTTATTAAATTACTCTGGATTTATCGAAAGATGTTGAAAGTTTATTTTTCACTTGGTTAGACTATAATAAATTTATTTAGTTTAATCCTTTATCCAAGTGTGAGCAAACAAAGTTTGCGCCTGAAAATATCTTCAGGACTGAATATGGTGTTGTACTACCTTATTGGGGTAAGGTAGGTGTTGTACTACCTTACTGGGGTTTTCAGATGCAAACTTTGTTTGCTCACACTTGGATAAAGGATTAAACTAAATAAATTTATTATACTCAGTAGGGAAATAACTTTGTAAATCTCACTTTCAGTTTTATTTCCCTTTTTATATATGGGTACTATAAGAGCTCTACTCCAATCACTGCGAATTCGTTCCTCTGTCCAAGCCTTCTGAACTGTGCAATGCAGCCACTGTAAGACTTTTATACCTCCATACTTCAGCATTTCTGGTCTAATATCTATTCCCGCTGCCTTTCCACATTTCAAGCCTTTGATGGCGTTTGCTACTTTAAGTATGAATATGTATTCCGGAACGTATGCCTGCTGAGTGTTTTTTTTACCACAGTGCTGAGGCTTGGCAATTGCAGTTACCCTCCTGCAATGATCATAGCTCAATAACACAATATCCTTACATTGTCCTCTATCACTGGTTGTTTCATTTAGCAATTTTTCAAAGTAATTACTCCATACTTCAAGTATATCTTTTTCTCCAGTTTTCATGTCACATTCATCATCTCTAATTCCTTTTACAACCTTTCCTCCATTGTTGAGCTTCTTCAACAACCTCCAGAATATCTTGCCACTCTAGTGATATTTATTTTCTATGTTCTTACCAAAGTCTTCCCATGACTTTTGTTTAGCTAGTTTTACAGTGTTTAGCTTTCTTACATTTATATCTGTATTCTCTAAGAGCACAAGTAGATCTATTTGACAAGAACTTTTGATATGCTTTCTTCTTTTCCTTCACTGCCTCTTTAATTTCCTGTGTCCACAATGGAGTTCTGATTTTTCTCCTTGCAGACAACCTCACCACATGCCTTTTTAGCTGAATCAATCAATGTTTTCGTCAGGGCTTGCCACTGAATCTCTGAGGTTTGTTCCTGTTCACAAGCTGTTTAATTTTTTCTTGAATAATGTTTGTGTATTTTAGTCTACAGTTCGCATCTGAGAGCTGCTCAATTTTTATTCTCTTTAAAACTTTCTTAAATGTTCTGCTTTTCAAAATGAAATTCAATTTTATCCTGCTTAAGACTAAATAGTGATCACTTCCAATTTCAAATCCTCTGTACACTCTGGTGTCCTGTACCAGGGAGAGAACATCGCTATCATCAATACCATAGTCAATGAGACTTTTCTCATTCCTTGCCTCTTCTCTCCATGTGAATTTGTGCACATTTTTATGTTGGAACATGGTGTCAGTAATAACCAGTCCATGTCCTGAACAGAAATCCAATAGGTATTTGCCATTATTATTAGCTTTGCTCTTTTTCTCCAAATTTTACCAAAATATTTTTGTATGTCTTTTGTATGTCATTTCCTACTCTGCTATTTAGATCCCAAACAAGGAAGAACTTTTCCTTTTTCATTGTGTCAGTTGCTTTCTCTAAAGCCTCAAAAAATTCCTCCACTTCTACCTTAGTAGAACCTTCTGTGGGACCATAAGCACAAATAAGTCTCATTGTCCAGTTTTCCCATCCTTATATTTGCCCACATCACTCTACTTGAGACTGCCTGCCATTCAAGATTACCCTCGTATTTAGTGTTGAATACTATGGCTACTCCTTCTTTTCCTTGATTGTCATTGCCTAAATATAACATTTTGTATTTCTTGCTCAGAAAGATCTCGCCAGTTTTTTTGTCTTCTTTGTTTCAGTCACCCCTATTATGTTGATCTGGTACTTATCCAAATTCCTCAGCTAGCTCCATTTCTTTGCCATTCAGGCTTATGTTGATAGTACCGATCTTAAACTCTGGTAATGTTGAGTTGTGTTAAGTTTTAGGATTTGTTACAGTAGCTGACTTTTCACTGTTTGCCCTGGTGAATACAACGGGGGCCTTGTTTAACCGGCGATGCCTCAGCAAGCATGAAATTCTGTCATGTTGTACCATTATTTGAAATTTTGGTTTAAGCAAATAAGAATACAAATTGGTTGGCTAAATCCCAAATTTCCAGCCCATCCTTGTCCGTTCAGTATCTAGGTAGATACCTAACAGGGTGCACCACGAGAAGTAGATTGGACATTAGGTCAGAAGCCCTGTTTGGTTCTCCACATTCCTTTAAAGGCTATGTGGAGGTCTCCTCTCAGCTATACAGCTTTGACCCATATGCACTCCGTTAATAAAAGCCAATAGATAACATTAGCCCCAAATCGCTAATCTCAATTTCTTGCAATCCCATTCCTTTTATTACATAGATTCCATAAGGAAATACTATACATTCTATAGTACTTCCTTTGTATAGTACAAGGAAGTACTATAGCAAGTACTTCCTTGTATAAGGAAGTGATGTGAATACTGTGCACAGTTTTGGTGGTTGAGGTTTCTTGGGAACAAGGAGAGAATCCAGATGTGAAGTATTTGTATAACCAAAATATTGACTTGTCTGTGAAGGTTTTCCCCTACGAAGACAGATGAAAGGTTTGTAAAGTTTGGGATAGGTTGGGAAAAAGGGAATGACAGAAACATATAAATTACTAAAAGGGTTTATAAACATCAGACTACATGGAGTCTAAAGACTCATCGTGGGAAGCCCATCAAACTGTGTTTTAAACTCATTCAATGTATCTGCATTTACCACAATCAGGCAAAGCATTCCACCAACCACTCTCCATGCAAAGAACCTACTCCTTATGTCCTTGCTCATACCCTCACATTATACAACTTTTAGGCATGTCCTTTTGTTCTACTCCCTTTCTACAAAAAATTTCTTCCACATTTCAGCATATAGAGAATATGCTGAAAAATCTTTTCTGCACTTGATTGGAAAGAAGATGTGTGAAGATGCGATTAGTTACAGTACGAGGACTAGATTTTTTGCTTAACATTTACTTGATAAACTCGGTGCATTTTGTAGAGAAAATTGCAAGGATTTGGTATTTTCTGTTTTACTTTTTTTTTGGGGGGGGGGGCAGAAACTTCGGAGGGGTGAATAAGGAGATATTGCTGATGTAGCAAATATCTTTATGAAATTTATGCAATTGCTTTTGGATCAGCAATTGTACACCCATTGCTTCCCTTCATTTTCCAGATTTATTCCAGACTTCTTTGGTGTTGGTTGATCTTGTTAGAGAGCACAAACACATTTGAAAACAATCAGATTTGTTGTTGTGGGTATCTGTCAAAAATAACAGTGCTTTCTTATTATAGAAAGCACAGTTATAATATAATATAATATCATATAATATACTTGCTTACTATAACAAACCAATGAAAAGTCCTAACCAAAGTCCACTAAACTGTGATAAAGGGAATTCATTATAGCAAACTATTCACTATAACAAATAATCAAGACCATCGCCAGATTAGATCGCACCCTTAAGCAAACAATTAAATATCACCCCTGATGGATTATAAGACAAAAATATAAGAAAATCTCCAATTACTATTTTGTTTTTATTAAAAGAGAAACATTAATCAAGACGGTTACATAATAATATTAATTAAATGTTTGCTCTATGGGGATATCGCACAATGAAACTGTTTATAAGCTCTTCTAAATTTAAATTATAAGCTATGTCCGCCTCTATCGATATAGTTGCTAGATAGTTACGAGACCAACCAATCTTTCTTGGATCATTGCTGTTTGCAAATAATTTTTAATCAGTTTAAGCTTGGAAGAACTTCTTTTCGCACTTGCTGTGCTAACTGGAATTGTAGCAACGGTGCCTACCGCAATATGGCTGAACAAGCGCCCTTATTAAGCTGCGCCATGAGGCAGGCTGCCTCTATGCTACACCCTGTCAACGGTACTGCAAATAATTCCTGTGGTCTTTAGGAGTTTTCAGTAGTTTGATCTGGAAACTACTGATTATGAATTTTTATGAAGTTCTTTGCATTCTAGATGATATTCGAACTCGGTATCAGTGATGTTCACTTCAAGTGAACATCACTGATACTGAGTGAGATACACAGGCTCCTTGTTCATCAGAATACAATCAAGAATTCGTAATCAGTAGTTTCTTTAATACAGATCTAGAAAGGCAGCTAGAGAAGATATTATCACACAGGGACATATGAAAGTTTTATAGTAGATACACTGCATAATTCAGAAAGCATGTCAGAAGGGATCAAAGATGATGGAGCAGAACACATATAATACCAATCTATAGAATACAAAATAATATGAAGAATAGTATGTTGGCCAAATTATGAGAAGAGAAAGGAATGCAGTTTATTAATGTGTGGAATGCATTTGAAGGAAGGATGGAATTCATGCAAAAGTGACAGATTTGGTGTCAAAGAGAGACTGTTGCTAAAAGAAGTGTAATGAGTGATGTCACAGATCAGGTGTAGGGAACAGGTGATATCGACGGAAGACTTTATGAATGGAGAGATTAGTAGTGTGACAGGTGAGCATGGGAACAGGAATGCAAGATAGGAATAGAAATGGGTGGAGACAAGGTGAACAGGGAGATGTTGGAAGTGAAGTAATTAACTGTGCATGGATGGCCTGTGATGCAGGAGAGGGAGTAGTTGTCTGAGGAGATATGAAGTAAGTAGTAATAAAAGGGGATTAGGCACAGGCAGATGAGGATCAATATTAAATGTTTTATATATATAGAAGAAGCATATAGCAAGATGGGTAAGTTGGATAAAAAAAAAGTCTTGTTCAAAGACTAGATAGAGACCACTGATATGAAAGATCTGAGAAAAATTAGGAGCATGACCAGATGGTATCAGTGGCAGAATTGTATTAAAAATAGAGGTATTAGAAAGGAATGCAACACTTTGAATTCAAGAGTGTGCAAGTAGAGCTTATCTAAGGTGGTATAATAATTTAAACAGAATGGAAGAGGGAAGGTTAGCAAAACATGTTAAAGAGGATCGCAGGAAAAGACCCAAATGAAGATAAACATCAAAGTGGACTGATATATTTAGTAGTGACTTAGAAGACCAAAGAATGAGGACAAACAATACTAGAAACCTGAAAATAACAGATTAATTTGAAAGAAAACTGATGATAAGAAGAGAATAAAAATGTAAACTTAACTATGTAGCATAATCATAGCATCCTATGTATCCTTTCAGGGTACATATCAGAAACTGACACTAGAATTAAGAAAATTGTTATTGTTGACAGTGATACCACCAGACAGGAGGATTTGAAACAGGAAGTGATCAAATTAAACATACAAACTTATTGTTTTAATACTGACCATATTATAATGTGTACAAACATCTTATTCTTTGCCTGCCAGTTTCGCTAGCAAACTGTCTAGCTTTTTTAAGGCATAAAACAGAAAAGCATAAAAAAATAGTAAATGCAAATTGAAAGGAACCAAAAAAACTTTGTAAACAATCTAGTAGCTACGTTTTTTTTATGATTTCCCGTCAATGCCTTGAAAAAGCTAGACAGTTTGCTAGCGAAACTGGTAGGCAAAGAATGTAAGATGTTTGTACGCATTACAATATGGTCAGTATTAAAACAATAAGTTTGTATGTTTAATTTTCAAACAACCAAATATGTTAAATTTAAACAGGAAGTGATCATTAATTTTTGAACAGGATAAAAATAAGTATCACTGAAAACTGAAAAGAAAAATATGTATCATAGTTTTAAAGAAAATCAAAGTTAAGCAGCTTCAGAAGTGAATTGAATACAAAGTATATACATATTTTATTAGAGAAAATCCAAAAAAAAATTGAAAACAAGAATTGAACCACAGAGACTGGTAGCAAAATGTTAAAAAAGCAATGACTGCCATAGATAGGAAGTATGAGATGAAATTATCTGCAAGGATGGAAAAATCAGAACTTAATAGTGGGCTTAAGAAGCAATCCTAGTAAAGAAGACTTTGTGCCTACAGAGAAAAAAAAAAAATTAAGAAAGCTACGTATAAAAGTAGTGAGAGTTGTGTAAAAGAATGCTGTGTGTCTGTGTGTGTTTGAAAGTTGGATAAGCTTTTTCAATAAATCTCTAGAACATTTTGAACACTTTCATGATATTAAAAAAAAGAGCACAACAAAAGGAATTGGAGATGACAAAGGTGACATAAATATTAATATAAGGACATTTTGAAGATATGTAGTGAATACTTTAAAAAATTATTAAATGAGATAGGCAGAAACAGAAAAGTTGTAGGAAATATTTAGAAATGACAGAAAAATATACAGAAGAAAGATTAAACATGGGAACTAATCAAAAGAAGGTGATTTGAAAAACAAAGAGCACAGGGACTGAAGAATATAAGAGATTACACAGAGAAGTCAGTAGAGCCATCAAGCAGGACAAGGAAAAGTTCTATACTAACAAATGTGAAGAAATAGAGTTCCAGATGAGAAGGTACAATTATAAAAGGATGTTTCATTTAGTTCGTGACTTAAAGCACAAGTTTAAGCCTAAATTGAATGTCATCAAAGACAGGAATGGATCATTACTAACAGAAGAGTTGGAAATCAAAAACAGATGGAAAGAATACTGTGAGGAACTGTATAGCAAAGTGGATAAAGAAAATGTGGAAAATTTTAATTTGGAACCTCCTCCACTTAGGCATGAAGTTGAAAGAGCAGTTAAACAGCTCAACAGCAATAAGGCCCCAGGTGCAGATGAAATCCCAGCAGAGTTAATTAAGGCCACAGGGCACAGAGGAATAAGAGTGTTTCATAGATTGATTACAAGAGTATGAGAGAGGATCATGGCCTAGAGACCGGAAGAAGTCAGTTTTCATACCACTACATAAGAAAGGTGATATAAAGGCATGCAAGAATTATAGAACTATTAGTTTGATATCTCATGCAAGCAAAATTTTATTGAAGATCATGCTAAATAGGATTGGGGCCAAAGTTGAGGCAGAGATGCCTGAGGAACAAGCTGGTTTTAGGAAAGATAAGGGCACCAGATATCAGATCCTTTGCCTTAGACAGATCATAGAAAAATATAAAGAATTCAGGCTCCCTCTGGTAATGTGTTTCTTAGACTACTCTAAAGCTTTTGACTGTGTTGAGCATGTGAAACTGTGGGAAGTAATGAAAAGAATGGGTTTTCCTCAACACACTATCAGGTTGATAGCCAACTTGTATAAGGAGTAACAAGCCATGGTAAGAAGATCAGGTAGGTTGGATTGACTGACTGACTTCAAGTTGGAAAAGGAGTTAGGCAAGGATGTTTACTTTCTCCTCACTTGTTTAGTATATATGCGGAGGACATCATGCGTGAAGCACTGGATGAGCTCAGGACAGGAATCAGGATAGGAGGTAGATTTGATCAGTAATCTGAGGTATGCTGATGATACAGTACTCCTTTGTAATGACATGGAAGAACTAGGACTGATTCTTGACAAAGTTGTTTATTATTTTAATGGTATAATAGAATACAGAAACTAAGTAAATAATTAATTTACTAACTTGATGCTGATATTTCGCTAGCGAAATAAGGTGATATAAAGGCATGCAAGAATTATAGAACTATTAGTTTGATATCTCATGCAAGCAAAATTTTATTGAAGATCATGCTAAATAGGATTGGGGCCAAAGTTGAGGCAGAGATGCCTGAGGAACAAGCTGGTTTTAGGAAAGATAAGGGCACCAGATATCAGATCCTTTGCCTTAGACAGATCTACAATCCACATAAAATAAACAAAATACTAAACACCCCTAAGAAACCTCTCCCACCATCCACCACAGAGAACTACAACAAAACAGTCACCATCCCTTACATTAAAGGCACATCCGAAAAGATCTCAAGAATTCTCAATAAACATAAACTAACGCACTACATTCAGACCATATAGCAAATTAGCCACCCTCATCCGCTCACCCAAGGATAGCATTCCTCCTTTATCACATCCAGGAGTCTACCAAGTACCCTGCTCATGCAATCAAGCCTACTACGGTCAAACAGGAAGAACTGTGAACATCTGCATCAGCGAACATAAAAGATACATCCGGAATTATCATTATGGGAAGTCGGGCCTAGCAGACCATGCACTGGATACCCCTGCACACAGGATCAACTGGAAAAACACAAAAGTACTACACAGAAACCCGTATAAATCAAAGAGATTGTTCTTAGAGGCGACAGAAGCCCTAAAACACACCCCCAATCTCAACAAATATGGCTGTATCAACCTGCCGAAGATCTGGGAGAAAGTCATATTAAGAAAAAACTAGCACTTTTCTAGGACTCTTGTAATATATAATAGTGTTTTTTTTTTTTCAAATAGAGGGCGCCAAAATCAGGACTCTAGTCTTTGTGTAGCTGCTATAATTTTGTTTAAGTACACCATGTTGTTTTAGTCTCGCGTATTGTGACAAACAGTGTTTTTGTGCTCTGAAGATGCTGGTTATAACACCAGCGAAATATCAGCATCAAGTTAATAAATTAATTATTTACTTAGTTTCTGTGTTCTATTATACCGTTAAAATAATAAACAACATGTTCGACGAACACATAAGTCTGTCCACACGTTTAAGGATTCTTGACAAAGTTAACAAGATTAGTAATAACAGAGGACTTCAACTCAATTTTAGCAAGACAAAGATTATGGTTCTCAAAGGAAATAAAAACAGAGAAGCTCTTGAGAAACAAGTGTACCTTAATGGAGAAAGAATTGAGGAAGTCAGCAAGTTTGAGTACCTGAGATCCATTATTAATGTGAAGAATTGCTGTTCAGAAGATGTCAGAAAAAGGTTAGGAATAGCTAAAACAATAGTTTCTAACACCCATACAAATGAATGGGTGTTAGAAAAGATCAGTAGAACTTTAAGGCTTCTTAAGGATATTGACAGAAGAAAGTTAAAATATTTTGGACACATAGAAAGGATGAAAGGGGGACTTCTCAGAACAGTAATAGAAGGTAAAGTTCCTTAAAAAAGAGGCAGCGGTAGACCGTCAATGAGATGGATGGATGGCATGTGTGGAGTGACTGATTTTCAAAGAGTTGAGGCCACCAGAAAAGCAAACAACAGGCCTACATCACAAGGCCTGGTGTGGCACATCACCGAGCATCGGAGTGACCATACGGCATTTGTAGATGACCAGTGAAGTGAAGAAGAAGAAGCAACAGAAAAGTTGTAGGAAATATTTAGAAATGGTAGAAAAATATACAGAAGAAAGGTAGTCATGTGAGTACATTTCAGAACTGGAGAAAAAAAAAAAAAGAGAGAAATCTGAAATGTGGAAAGACAGTGAATGGGTGATATTTGACCAGAAATGATCAAATATGGAGTTACAAGTAGTGTTACCAATTTAGCTCTTTTGGAGCTAGATCTAGCTCTTTTTTTTCTTCCCTAGCTCCAAAAATTTTAATCTAGCACCTAGCTCCTTCAGAACTAGTTTCAGCTCTTTTTAGTTGTTTTTATAACTTACTGTTAAAGAAATTGTTTTAAGTTTTCCAGATGTTCACATTTGATAAGGAATTGTATTGCACATTTGGTACAAGCATCGTACACGTTTCAAATGCATGATGGCATCAGTCAGTCACATGGCCCAACAGTCTGCCATTTTGTCATTTTAAAGTTGATAGCACAGTGTTCTGGTTGGCAGTTACGATAGTGAGTGGGAAGTTTTCAAAGACTGATCGTAATTCATTGCAGTAAATAGTTGTATACCCTTCTTCAAAAATGATCAAAGAGAAAAATAAAGCTTACAAGCAAAAATTTAGGAGGGAGTGGTTGCAAATGGGAATGTTTAGTAAATAGTTGTGTGAAGTTCCTGGTGACACTACAAAAGGCTGCAGTAAGTTTTGCACATGTCATATAGCTGCTAAACATTGTCAGCTTGTAAAGCATAGCAAAACTAAGAAACATCTTGCTGCAGTTCCATATAAGGCTATTCCTATTACAAATATGCTTGTGAAAAAGTCTGATAAGACTGCTAACTTTGAAGGTAGGTTAGCATTATTTCTTTGTTGTCACTCATCAATCAACAGCTGAGATCATCTAGTAGATCTTTGTAAAAATATCATCCCAGACAGTCAAATTATGCCAAAGGTAAAAATGCACCGAACTAAGTGCTCTGCAATTGTAAAGAATATTCTAAGTGAGCATTTTGAAGAAGATATAATTGCGGACATTGGAGATGAAAATTTCAGCTTGCTAATTGACGAATCGAATGATATCACAGTGAATAAGATTTTAAGAATGGCCATCATTTATTATAGCAGGAAATTCAACAAAATTATGCATACATTTCTGAGCATGGTGATTCTAGAAAAGTGTGATGCTAGTGGTATTGTGGCTGCAATGAAGAAAGAGCTCTTGACCAAGAAACTGGACATTAAAAATCTCATTGCAATTGGTACAGACAATGCCAGTGTTATGGTTGGTGTCAATAATGGCATTTATGAACAACTGAAGGCATATTCCCTCCTTAATTTTAATTATGCCATTCATTACAACTGGCAATGTCTCACACTTGTGCAGAATCTCTCCCAAGAAAATTAGAATTTTCAGTTGCCGAAACGTATAAGTGGTTTTCACATTCTTCTTCAAGATAAGCAGCATACAAAGAGTTGTATCAAACTATCAACGAAGATGATGCTCCTCTGAAAATTGTAAGCAATTGTGCAACAAGGTGGCTCTCCATTGAACCTGCAGTAGACAGAATTCTCAGCCAGTGGTTGGAATTAAAAACTCACTTTGAAGTCGTGAGTGTGACTGAGAAATGTTACAAAGCTCAAATTTTGTGGTAGATGTACAAAGATGAAAGGAATCTATTGTATCTTTTATTTTTGCATCCTGTTCTAGTTCAAGTTCAGGAAGTTAACAAAATTTTCGTATCTAACAGTGCAGATAAGATGAGATTATTTGAAGACCTTTCTCTTTTGATTTGCTCTATTGCTAATATGTTAGTGCTACCATCATCCACAGTCGACCTTCTAGAGTCAGAGATTGATGACTATTTGGATCCCAGTCCAAATCTTGGTTATAGATTTGAAAGAAAAATTTCAGAGTTGATGATACAAAAGAAAATAACACAAAATGATGAGCGAAATCTTAGAAGTAGAGCACGACAGTTTCTTCTTGGTCTCTTCTAACAGCTTAAGCAAAGGTTGCCTGAAAACTTGAATGTTTTAAGAATGATGTCTTCTTTTTCTGTTTGACAGTATCCTAAAATATATAAAAGAACCTGCTACTCCCATCTTAGAAATAATACTGAAAACAGAAAAAGATGTTGCTTTTGCTGAATACGAGTACAGTACTATCCCCTTTAATAAATGGACAAATATAGAAAACACTGAGCTATTCTGGACTGAAGTACAAGAATATAAAGATGCATCTGGAATGAATCCATTTAAAGAAATTGCTCAGTGTGCAATAAATTTATTAATTTTACCAAATTCTAATGCGGAAATTGAACAAATGTTTAGTTCCATGAATGCAGTTAAAACTAAATTAAGAAACAAGATGGAATTGCCAATGCTGACAGCTATTTTGTCAGTCATGTATGGCCTCAGGCTTAACAACAAGTGCTGTACAGACTATTACCAGCATCTACACTGAGTAATATTGGAACGATGGCCAATATAAATTAAGCACAGAAGACCACATGGAAGATGTATTTAGCCACTTAATATGCAAGTATCACTTCAACTTGAATACAGTAAGTAACTTAAAAGTATCAGCTATTACTTTTAAAATTTTAGCTTCAAATTTTTATATTTAGCTCCTTTTTTTTTTTTTTTAAAGATTTAGCTGTTTTTCGTAATTTTCATTTGGCAACACTAGTTACAAATATAAAACTCATAATACCTTTATGGTAGTTAATGTAGTGTAACTAGTGTAATTCGAAAAGCCTGGTCAGAAGATTGAATTTCAGATTAATCGAGTACAGCATATTGTGCCCACCTATAAAAAGGGAAATAAAACTGAACTCGATAATGATATACAGGAAATACAATACTGAACAATACTTATAGAACAAGTAAAAATTTTTAACTATTACGATGAAATTTGTAATGAAGATTATAAAGTAAATATATCTAGCACTGTTACAATTTGAACAGCACAACCCTTAATCTATTGGTAAATCACTTACAGCACATACAAACCACATGTACCATGTGCATATAGCAGCATTTCGTGTTCGAAATTTCCCCCATTTGCCTTCATGCATGCCAGAAGTCTGTGAGGTCATATATCAATGGCAGCATGCAAAACATTCAATGAAAAAACTGCCCCCCCCCCCCCCAAATCCATCTTCAGGCTGGTGATGTCATTTCTTGCAGGCTATTCTCTCTAGCTATGACTACAATTTCAAGTCTTCCAGATTCAGGTTGAAACTCACAGATGGCCAAACAGATGATATGTGGTCAGGTACATTTGCCTCTACCCACTGTTGTGTGTAGGCGCTAAGTCCTAATGGAAGGTCCACTTCCTACCATGAAACAAAGAGCTTTGGCCCTTCTTGTTCAGGGGATATAGCACAGTTGGAGTTTCCCCCCCTGACACACACTTGGATAGTCTATAATAAATTTAGTTTAATCCTTTATCCAAGTGTCAGAAAACAAAGTTTGCGCCTGAAGTATCTTCAGGACTAAGGCAACATGTGGTAAAGGTGGACCAAGCTCTCTCATCACTCCTTGTCTTGGTATCCCCCATAATGCAAAGCACATCTCTTTGCGGACATGTGCTTTGCATTATGGGAGATACTAAAACAAGGAGTGATGAGAGCTTGGTCTACCTTTATGGATGAGAGCTATGTATTCCTGACTGCATGCCTGTTGAGTGTTTTTTAATTAATTTTCTATGTTCTTACCAATCTTCCCATGACTTTTGTTTAGCTAGTTTTACACAGTGTTTAGCTTTCTTACATTTGTCTCTGTATTCTCTAAGAGCTCAAGACAACCTCACCACATGCCTCTCTGGCTGAATCAATCAGGGTTTTCTTCAAGGGGCTTGCCACTGAATCTCCACGGTTTGGTTCCTGTTCTCAAACTCTTTCATTTTTTCTTCAATAATCTTTGTGTATTTTAGTCTACAGTTCACGTCTGAGAGCTGCTCAACTTTTATTTGCTTCAAAACTTTCTTACATGTTCTACTTTTCAATATGAAATTCAATATTGCCCTGCTCAAGACCAAATGGTGATCACTTCCAATTTCAAATCCTTTGTACATTCTAGTGTCTTGCAATAGAGAGAAAACATCACTATCAACAATAACATAGTCAATGAGACTTTTCTTATTTCTTGCCTCTTCTCTCCATATGAATTTATGTTGGAAGAACATGGTGTTAGTAATAACCAGTCCATGTCCTGAGCAGAAATCCAACAGGTATTTGCCATTATTATTAGATTTGCTCTTTTCTCCAAATTTTCCCAAAACACTTTTGTATGTCTGACAATCATTTCCTACTCTGCTATTTAGATCCCCAACAAGGACCAACTTTTCCTTTTTTATTATGTCAGTTGCTTTCTCTAACGCCTCATTGTCTACATCACTCTACTTGATATTGCTTGCCATTCAAGAAGATTAGCCTTGTATTTTGTGTCCAATACTATAGCTACACTTTCTTATCCCTGATTGTTATTGCCCGAATAAAACGTTTTTTGTATTAAAAATCTCACCAGATTTTTTTTTTTGTTTCAGTCACCCCTATTATGTTGATCTGATACTTATCCAATTCCTCAGCTACCTCCATTTCTTTGCCAGTAATGGTGACAGTACCAATCTTGAACTCTGGTGGTGAGTTGAGTTGTTTTTCAGGATTTGTTCCAGTAGCTGACGTTTCACTGTTTGCCCTGGTGAAGACAATGGGGACCTTGTTTAACCAGGTGATGCCCCAGCTAGCATGAAATTCTGTCATGTTGTACCATCATTTTTTTATTTAAGTTTAAACCAATAAGAATACAATTTGGTTGGTTAAATCCCAAATGCCAGCACATCCTCATGCGTTCAGTATCCAGGTAGATACCTAACAGGGTGCAACAAGAGACGGTGAGGATTGGACATCAGGTCAGAAGCTCTGGTCAGTTCTCCACATTCCTTTAAAGGCTATGTGGAGGCCTCCTCTCAGTTATACAGCTTTGTCTCTTAAGCACCCCAGCATTTGATGCTTGTTGGTTAAAATGGATGTTTAAAAAAAATTAATCAATATGATCATATAATGCAACCTTAAAAAGGGTTAAAATGCCCTTTGTTCAGAATCTACATCCTGTAGAATTCAAATAATTTTATAAATCATGCTGAACAAGAATGCACTGTTTATTTAATGTATCAACTAATATTCAAGTACAGTGATCTGTTTATCTGACCTTCAAAACAACGATCATTCAACTGACTCTTAAATGTCAACTGACTGATTAAAAATCAAAGCAATGATTCTAAATAATTAAATTTCATCTGCATTGATCATTATATGTTGCATAATATATTAATATGAAATAAACAACACAATTCTTTTCCTTTAAAAAAAAAGAGATTTATTTTCATGAAAAGATGTTTAGGTATAAAATCGAATATATGCAAAAAATAGTGTACAACCTAACGAACCATAATGAACCAAGCAAAGTAGAACAATCATATTTCGGCAAATGCATATGTTGTAAAATGATTGTATATTTGACAATTTCTTTTTGGTCAATTTGTTTGTCTTGAGCAATAAAAAGTTATGCAAAAGCTATAAGTAAAAAATGGGTAAGGGTAATGAGAAAGGATTCGTTACATATAAGATTATCACAAACTTTTCTGGTTTATAAACTAGAAGCATCAAAGGCAGTTTTCAATATACTTAAAGAATTTCATTTTATTATATTTAATAATAGTCATCTAAAAGTATAAGTATATACAGAATTTAACAAAATTAGGTTATTAGCAATTTTTCTTTCTTGCTTTTTCACATCTAGATTTCTGGTCTTATGAAATTGGACATCTTTCATAGCAAGGCATCAACAATAAGGCAAGATATTTCATAAAAATACATGTAATTACATACTTTAATAGTGTGGTCAAACTTGAATGACAAATGCTATTTTTGTATAGAAGGATAAATGTTGCTATACAGCATAACTTTTTCTTTATGTGTTACAGTACATAAATGAATTTTTATATGAAATATATATACAATTATTAATAGTTCTAACTTTATATCAAAAATTAAAATGCAGCTTGTATCAATAATTCATACCTACTTCTTACATAAGCTAGTTTAAACGAGCATAATCAGAACTGATAACTGTCATAATTGTCAGCAATATTTAGTCATTGTTAATAAAGATTAAGACCAAGGAAATGCAATTCCTTAAGATAATGTCCAGCACAGTTTCTTAAATTTCATTTCTGGTGCTTCAAAAATAGTTTCACTTTAAAAACTAAATAAAATTATATTTAAAAAAAAAAAGAACAATGTTGTAATCATATGCACAATATAGCAAGTACATGTAATACAAATTGGGGATATTGGAATTTATAATGATTTGAAAGTATTCTTTATATATTAATGCTTATTGGAATATTTTTGAAGCCACATTTACAATTATACTGGGTTTCAAGGTATTTTTTTATGAAATCACAAACTACCAATTCGACAATAAATCAACCTAGCACAAATATTCCATAATGACTTAAGTTTTTATGATAAACCTTCCAAAACCCTGACTTAATCAATACTCTTACCTTCCTGAGTAACTAAAGGTTCTAGTAGATCAAGGGCTAACATTGTGACAAACATGTTGAACAAACTAGTGAAATTTCATGTACTGACTAACAATGAAGGCAGGCAGGCATGCATTAACAATTACACCTGAGGTAGCTCATTGTGATGTGTGAAATTTATACCTAAAAGAATAAACTATATGTAAAAGCTGGGACAAGGTTAGGGATGAAAATGTTACAAATAGATTGCTATACAGAAAGGATAAAGATCCCTTTAAACCAAGGAAAGCCCATTATTGTTTACAGTCTCTTAAATTATGGAATTATTCAGATGCTACTATGTAGCACCTCAAATGATTCATAGAAGGAAATTCACTACTCAAATATGAAACAATAGTGCATGCATCAATTCATCATTCAAGTTTGTTAGCATCTAATGTCTCATCAACAGTCCAATGTGGATGAAATCTTATCACAAATATTTCATTTTGTATGGAAATATTATAATAATTATAACAGAAAATAGTTTAGAAGTTTGATATAAAGACAGCTTAACATATATTTAGAAGCACAGTTTTGTTACTGACTTTACTCATTGGTGTAAAAATGAAATTTAATTTATAAAAATGTAAAGAAAAGTTACAAAAAAAAAACATATATGTATTGAGCTGTTTTTATAAAAAAATGTCCACCCACAACAATTTAGTTTATATGAAGTTTAAAAAAATTTTAAAGAAAATCTCCATAGGTATAATGTTAATATAAAGGAAATCAGATATACAAAAAACTATTCACTATAACCAATTATTCCTATGCCCCCATGGGTTTGCAATACTGAGTGGTTTTTTATCATTAAGAATTCAAATTTATTTACAATTTCTAAAATTTCTCCTACATTAAATAAGTCTTAATATACTCAATTCTCTGCAGCAAACTCCAAAAACCACAGGAACAGTTTGTTATACTGAATACTTTGCTACAGTAAATTTATTATAATATTATACTTATGATGGATGATTTAGACAAGATTTTTTGGTAGTTTGTTAATGAGTTTATTATAGTGAGAGCCGACAGTATTCAGTGAAACTAAAACTATTCTGAGATTCTTATGAGACCTCTTAATCTAAACAGTTTTTTTATTTCAACCAAAAAACATGCAATTTAATCTTTTTTTTTTTTTTTGCTAACAATGTTTATATCACAGAAGAAAGTGACTTATTATAATATGCATGCATGGCATAAAAATGAAATTTTTATTACTTTATTTCTATTTTGTATTTCTAGTTACTAGAATTTTAAATAATCTTAATATATTACTTATAGAGAATTAAAGATATAACTATCACTGCTTTAAAATCAGAAGTCTCTCTTAATTTTTTTTCCATCTCAATAAATTTCAAAATTTTTGTGAACTGTGAAACAAATTTTTTCTTAGATGGCTAAAAATGACCGAAAACAATGAAATAATCCAATTTTAAAGACCTGCATTGCCATTCCTCTAGAATCGGCAATGCAGGCTTTTGAGAATAACTAAGTCAAACCTCTATGTATTATGAAGTACTCACAAAAATGGTATGAAAACAAAATACTGGTGGGCAGGCTGCTGGTGTACTAGCCAACTTAAAGTATTGTCCTTTGGCAGCACTTCATTTACTGGTGATACTTATCTATTTGCATGGATACTTCCAATGCTTTCATTTTTGTCTGAATAAGCTTACATTGGTTCACTCATTTTGTACATCAGCTTGTACTGTAAGAATAAAATTTCTCATCAAATTTTAATATTACTTTAAAAATGACTCAATTCAAGTATATAATTTTCTGAGAATTATTTGATGATAAGGAACTGCTTGCTGCTCAACTTCGATGAAATTATGGTATTGCATTTCAATGAGCGACATTCTGCACAATAAAGCATATGTTGTTTTCATAATCTATCTGTAAACTAATTAATAGTATTGTGTAAGTCATACTGCTTTATATATTTTTTTTACTCGTATTACATTACTATAGTACTGTAAACAATTTATAAGCTAGGATATATTGCAAACTTTCCCAGTTAGTTGCAATATTTTGTTCTAGTAATTCATAAAATGAAAAATTTGAACACTTATTTTTGAGATGCCCAGAAGACAAATGCAAGTCCTAACAATACTGCAGACATGAGAAATAACAGATTAATTTGAAGAAAATTGTTGACAGCAAGCCAGTAATAATAAAGTTAATTATGTGGTATAATCATATATCCCTTGTCAGGAATTGATGATATAAAGTTAACAACTTTTATTCAATCCCTAAAACACTATCTGAAAATCATTTTTAGTGAAAATAAGCCACTTACATAAAAATATTACACTTATATTTTAAACATGGATACTTAAAAATAATAGTTAAACAATACCATGTATTGTTAAACAATATGTATTTCATTTCAGATACTAAGAACACTATGAAAGTTATTTAAAAATAAAAAATACAGCATATTTGTGTGTGTGTGTATGTGTGTGTGTGTGTGCGCGCGTGCATGCACCAGTGTGTATTTAAAACTATCTTGATGATTAGTATAATGCCTATTAATTCTTAAAGTTTAGTGCTAAACATTTACAATAATAACTAGCTTAAGTAGTTGTGCATCAATTCAAATTTTATTTTGAATGAGGAATAATTCAAGGGGGGGGAAAAACCTTAACTACACATTAATAATGATTAGCAAGACTTGCCGACAACCGACAAGCTCTGAAGACAAGACAAGTTTATTAACTCTTTTATATATATATACACAGGGCCGGTCCGAGAGTATCTAATCCCCCTGGGCAAAGAAAATTTAGACGCTCCTATACATTGTCTCTCTATATATATTTTGTCATACTATATAAAAATCAACAGAATTAAGTCTATAGGGAATGAAGATAAGAAGTGAGAACAGTCGGTTAGTCGCGACCACTGATTGTTAGTTTGAGGGATACCCCGGAACTTCCCCGCTCATCTTGGGACAGATGCCAGAAGAAGGAAAAATCTCTGCACTTGAGGTTAAGTATACAAAGAGCAGGGGAGTGGAAGAAATAGAGAAAGGTAAAAATAATGTAGGATTATCAGCGAGTACCAGGACGGCGCTCGACTTATTTCAGTTTTTTATTATTAATCAAGGTTTTACTAATTTTTTTCAAAGGTTGTCATTTTTCCAAGAACTATGTAGCAAAATCTGGCTCCCCGAAGTCTTAGCACCCCTAGGCAATTGCCTAGGTTCATCTAATGATGAAACTGGCCCTGTATATATATAAAAAGTTAACTTAATGAAAATTTATAGCATGCAATTAATGCATTCCAGGTTTAATTAACATTTAAAATATAAAAGAATTATATCTTTAACAAATAAAAAAAACTAAATGAACAGAAATTAGAATTTCAGGAGGGGAAGGAGAGAGAGAGAGAGAGAGTTAACTTCTTGACACAAGTTATTCAGGTTTTCCAAAAACAAGTGGATGATAGAAAATTATGCTCTGTTTATCAAGCCTAGTGCTTCTATCTTTACCTAAATGCCAGGAATTTACTAAGAAAAAAAAAAAATCTTGAACAGGGTATTTGAGTAGCAAGGTATTTGCGATTCAAATACAATCTCGATTGTATTTGAATCTAAATCTCTTCAATAAATTAATCTGCAACTGTAATGAGAGATAATAACAAGTAGCAGTTAATATTAAAAAAAAAAAATTCATGGCATCATCAAAAACTTGTAAGTTATCCAGCTAAATAATACATAACATTAATAATAATGTCTTATTATATTTGTTCTAATTTCAAACACCAAATTAATAGCAGCCTACAGTTTTGGTAAGGCAGGTAATGTCAGCCAAAAATTAAAGCATAAGTTGAGGTGATGTGAATATAAAAGGCAACATGGTTTTGTTTTTGTTAGAGGAAGTCATGTTTTCAGTAGCTTATTTAATTCTTAACTCCATGTGAAAGAAAATACCAGGTCATGAGACTATAAGTAATTCAGAGATTATAAGTAATTCATTTTAAAATTACTTTTCTTACCAAAGAATAAATTTTCCTTGATTTTTTTCCCTTCTTTTAAAAGGAAAAAAATCAAGAGGAATTAGCTTTCATAAAATTTCACTGTTTTCAGTAAAGAACGACAATCTGATTTACAAACTATGTTTCTAAATTAATATATGTAATATAGTTCTTGTAAAGGAATAAGAGAATAACTGCAACATAAGACAAAGTTGGAAAATAAACTATTAAATATTAATACTTATTCAAGGCTCTGACTGGACTTAACATGATTGTGTGAATTTACTGTGATTGGACTAATAGTGTTTAATTTGTACCTAAGGGGAATAGTCAGTTTACTGCTCAATTAATAGTAAATAGTAAATGAAACTGATGTGCAGCAGGAGAATTTGAAATGACCTTATTATGAACAAATTATAACAGTTGCCATCTCAACATTATAAAGTGGAAGTCATGCATACACTTCAGTTGAAAAGATTAAAAGTATTGTAATCTTTTCATTTCAATTAAGTATTACAGTGATGTGACTGCAGTTCAAGAAACTGATGAGGCTAAGAATCTAACAATGATAATTTACGGAAAATTGAAGTTCAGAGGATATATTGTAAATGCCGACAAAATAACATTCAGAAACACACACAAGGAAGTAACTGTTCCTCTTTATGAAGGGGGGGGGGCAAGATATAATCATACGTAGAACCAGTGAGTCTGATTTAATTGACTAAGTAAGTTTTGTGGGAATAAAGTGGAAGATTCAGGTGTAGGTAACCAAAATGGTAACAAGCCCTAAGATGCTCACCACGAGAAGATTAATGGCTTGTGGAAGGATAAATTTGCTTGATAAGCATTTTATAAGATGGAGAAGACGTTTTTTAATATATATTTAATTTCAAGAGGTTTCTGGAAATCAAATAAAAGCATGATTAGCATGGATATGAGGATTTTTTTTTTTTTTTTTTACTCAGAGAGTGATGAATAAGGACAGTGGAGTTGGCAGAGAGCTGCAAGTGAACTGTCAACAAATGAGTTTAAAGACAATTATGACACCAAAAAAAAACCCAATGACAGGTCATAATTCACAAAAGTTCTGACTCACACACACAAAAGAGCACAAGATCTAACATTACAGTGCCATAAAGTGTGGGTAAAGATCAATCCAAAAGTTAAGAGTTTTAAATTAAAGCTCTGACAAACACTTAAATAGCAAATTAAATTTTGCAAATTTAATTTAATCATACCTGACATGATGGCTTACAGTTAAATCTGAAAGTTAACTGTTTAGATAATGGCAAAAGTAATTAAGGCTATGGGATGAATGCATCATTTATATTTTCTATAAAGTGCATGTGTTGTCTAAGCTTCACAAAATTTTGCAGAACTGTGATAACTATCTAAGCACAGTTTCTTAACACATTTTTAAGTGCCAATAAATAAATTGAAATACTGAATTTAAATTCAGTATTTCATTAAATCTTGCTGTTAATGCAAAGAAAATAAAATTTCTGGTGCTTTCCTTTTTAATAGAAAAGGGATCATATGAAAAGGGAAAGCACCAGAAATTTTCTTTGCTTTGCATTAACAGCAAGATTTAGGATAAAATGCAGTGAATGAAAGCTAAACCATATGGGAAATAATTCAAATACCTTCATCATGCATGTGTGTGCACACGTACACACAAAACTGTTCAGAGGATTAAAGTAGGATATCAATGTAAAGCAGAATATGCATATGATTAATTTGAAATACAAATAAAATGCACAACCAGAATGAGAGAGATAAGTTGGAAACAACGAATCCTTTATAAATATCATCTGATGATGATGATATGAGAAGATTTGGACTTAATTTCTCAAAATATGCTTGGATGGACTTCAAGGAAGTTTCAAATCATAATATCAAAAATCTGCTTGCAAAAACTACACTTGTTAATTTGAAAAAATGTTCATTCGGAGCATTAGATTGAAGCTAATTAGAAAACAGCTTGTACAAAATATGTTTTCTAATAAAATTAATAGATTAATACACTAACTTATCAGAAATGTCATCGGGCACTATATATATGCACATATACACAAAATAATATGAACGTCACATATCACACTTTTATTTTTAAATTATAGTACAGTATATTCAAATTACAAACATCTGAATGTTATTTAATCCAAATAAAAGGAAAAAATTTTTGTTCTATGTAAAATAAAAATACAATGTAACAATAGTTAACCTTGAGAATATAATTTTTTGTTGTTGTTTTTGTTGTAAACATGTATATATATGTATACATACTGTATATAATATATTTATATATTTATCAATATATACATTAGCTTTATGTAATAATTGCGCTTAAAATAACACAATTTTGCTATGCAGTTCATTGCCAAAACTGCATTCAATTGTATGTAGAAATATAATTGATGAATAACTAAATATGTGAGTTAACAGCATGCTTTATGAATTGGAATGACAATAAAAAAGTTAATCCTTCATGTTTGATTTTACCTCTCATTTCTGAGCAAATGATATTTGACAAGCACTTCTGATGTGTTTATTCTTCACATCTGGAAAGGAAAGCCAGCAAGAAGTGACAGGAATTGCTGACTTACAATAATTTCAGTAAAATATTCAACATATCTCTCGACATTAAGTTCGTTTTTAATTTTATTAACCATAACTAGAACTGGTCATGAAGGAGCTCACATAAACGCTTTGATACAGATTCTTTACTAGTTCGAACTGTAAGGCGATACATCTGGAATTAAAATAAAAAATGTTAAATTTATAAATACTTTTTGTAAAATGAATAATTAACAAATTTTATAAATTAAATTTTAATTTTGCTAAATAATATTTAACAAAAAGAAAGCTTCCCCCTTTCCAAATGAATGCAAAGTGTGCATTCATAACCATCATACAGATCATTCAAACTGCTTGTATATTTTATATTTAAGCACATTATTATTATTTCTCAGAGATCTCCATGAAGTCTAAGAGTATTGTGGAAGACCCACTCTAACCATGGTACAAGAGAATTTTTCAGAAGTGTTTTACAAGTGCAAGCAATACAAGTCACGTGGAAACCATGAGAATCAAAATCTTGACATTATTAGCATTTAAGAATATGTAAGCAAAGTTAATCTAAGGTGGTATAGCCACTTAAATATAACAGGTGA
This sequence comes from Typopeltis vanoorti, assembly GCF_054136105.1. Taxonomy (NCBI): domain Eukaryota; kingdom Metazoa; phylum Arthropoda; class Arachnida; order Uropygi; family Thelyphonidae; genus Typopeltis; species Typopeltis vanoorti. Next base: position 121,993,166 of record NC_143554.1, read on the forward strand.
AGAAAGGTTAGCAAAACAGTTGTTTGATGCCAAGATGGTAGGAAAGAGACCCAGAGGAAGAACAAGGTCTAGGTTGATTGATTCAGTCAGAAGTGCCTTAGAAGTGCAAATCTTAGATATGACAATATTGAGGTGCTCACAAGTAATAGATTAATTTGGAGGAAAATTGTTGATAGGAGATTAATAATAATAATATAAACTTAATCACAGATACAAAATTAATAATGGAAAACTCACATACAAAGATTATTTAATAGTATAATTTTCGCCTGTGTCACAGGCATCTTCAGTACATTTTAAGCTCAAAATTAAACAATAACTGACAATTCCAAAAAGCACCATCTAAGTAGCTGGTGTAAGATAACTAAAAAGGTCAATAAATTTCCTAACAAAAAAAAAAAAGTGTACAATAAAAAGTTGGGAAGGACTAGCTGATTTATAAAGTACTATCTCCCATAAAGGGGATAGATGTAAGCCATCGGATCTGTTTAAGTTAGGAGAATGAAGTAAAGTTTCAGATGTTTCTTTATAAATCGGTTATATGAGGAACTGAATTTTGTGAAGGACTCTTTGTCTTTCTCCAATGAACTCGATGTCTAGTGAAGATGGCATGTTCTGCAAGTCCAGATTTTTCAGGTTTAAAGTATTCAATATAAGATTGGTGTTCTTCTAGCCGAACAGAGGCAGATCTTCCTGTTTGTCCAAAATAAGATAATCTACAAGAGCACGGAATCTGGTAGACACCTGGATAATTAAGATGTGAAAGCTTGTCCTTAGGAGAAGTGAGAAAGGTGGAGATTTTTCTAAACAGTCGAAAGGCAACAAAAATATTCAGTGGTTTAAAAACTTTTGCTATACGTTCACTAATGCCTTGTACATAAGGGATAGGAATGCGCGTTATTTCTTTTGTATTTGAAGAGGAAGACATATTAAAACTACTGAAAGCTCTTTTAATGAAGCAATTCTTATAACCATTAGATAGAAAGGAAGAAGTTATGTATTGCAGTTCTTTCTGTAAAAGATTGTCTGAAGAACAAAAGGAGTGGGCCCGATGAATCAGTGTTTTAATAGTTCCTGCCTTTTGACTACTGGGATGGTGATGAGATTCAGCATGGATATAATGGCCTTGTTATGTCCCTATCTTATGATTTTGTTTGTCTTACAAACTGCCTTCGTCTATATTCTCCTAACTTCTACTTTCAAAACATCACCAAAATTTCTACTAATATCTGAATTATTGTTCCCCGTAGTATCCCTAGTATTTGTATTTTAACTGCGCCCTTTGGGATATTTAGTTTAAGATATTTTATACATAAACAGAGAAAGGAACTCAAATATCTGAAAGTGCAACTATTGCAGTCGTGACACTATTTCTTGTTACTCAACATTAATTCCTTAAACTTTCCGTTTCTTAACATTAATTCCCCGCGTGGTTAGGCTCGAATGTTTCTAAGCGGTGCATTGGATTAGCAATATCAGACAACTTTTTTTATCATTAAACAAAAGGTTTATTATTTCTCTAAACATGGTACATATCAAAATACTCAACTAAATTACTTACACACTAAAATTAGCTTAATACAAGTAGTTGGGCTATGATTCGACAAAAGTTACTATGATCATGCCGCCACAAAATTTCATACAAAACATGAATTCACTTAACATAAAAAGATTGGATCACCACACATTATTAGATTATTCAACTTCAAGTACACTAACAAAATCATTAACTACTCTAGCACATATTTATGGCAATTCCGATTCCTCAGGCTACTTGATTACTCAATTCGCACTAATCTAACTCAATATTAACAAAACCATTCACTTCATTAACACACAACTATGTCAATAACTTTCCTTTTACAAAGTAGTAGGCACTCAAGATTCTTAGGATAATTAATTATTCACAAATTATCAACACTAGCTAGCTTACTTTTAACACTCTCTATAAAATTCTAAAGTCCTATTATAATTTCTCCCTAATCACTTTAACAGTTCCGTATTATGACAATGGTACCTATCACAAACAACTCCTAGTTAACATAAGACAAAATTCACAATACCTTTCTTTAGCTTCACTTACGGGCCTTCACCTTCTACTGAACGAACTTGCTTGCATAACTTCTTGCAATTCAGGACTATATAAACATCTGCACGGTCGGCTGTACTATCCGAATTGAGGACATCAACATTTTCACAGCTTCCTATGACTCTATGGTGTATTTCGCTTTCTACATAGGAATACGGGAATAGCTTTCCCGCTCACCTTCGATTCCTTGTTGTGGCATGAGGATATAAGCCATATCTCTCCACTCAGGAACACCGTGAAATCCACTAGAAAACCAAACTAAAACCACCGCGACTATCCAAACGTTTCTTCTCTTCTGGCAAACGGCAAAAGGCCTCAAGCCTCCTTGGCTATCCAACGTCTTCCTCAAAACCCAAGAGAGCCTACTCCTCGAAGAAAGCCTAGAGGGGGGAGTTACCAACCCTTTTATAGCTGCTCCCTAACGGCGCCCTTTCTTACTTCTTTTTCCCGCCTCCTACTTGTTTTCCGTCTGTCTACCAATTGGGTAGCACTTGGCCGCCATACGTCATTTTGATCGGCAACTCGTAACGAAGTTTCAATCCGGGTATCGGCGCTAAGCGATATTCTGTTGTTTCTCTTGTTAGCCTCTATCTTAACCCCCTTTCAAACCTTTTTTCAGAATTCTTCTTAATACTAATTCTGTAGTCTCTCACATAGCGTAACTTATGACTCATTTTTTCTTACTTATGTACTTAACTCTCTCATCCTTAATCGCATTACAATATTAATTCTTAGTTAGCTACTTATTTAATACAAATTCCTTGTTTAGTCATAATACATGTTAATACATCCTTTCTTTTGCTATTTTAACTTAACAATAAACCTTACATGTCATTCATTTTATACTAGATGCAAGAATATTTTATTAATTAAATCATTCTTTTTATGCAGGGGTTTTTATTTATGTTATTTATTTTTCATGTTACACCATGATAACTGAGAATGTTATATTCTCTGGATATCAGTGTAACAGCCTGTATGAGTCTTCTTTCTATAGACTGAGAAATGCAGGTTACCATCTGGTTGATGAAGAATTAAAAGATCTAAAAAGGCTAACTGCTTACTTGATTCTACTTCTAGAGTAAATTTGATCCTGGGATGAAGTGCGTTTAACTTAGTTAGAAACTGTTGAAGTTCATCCAAAGAACTATTCCATACAGCAAAAATGTCATCGACATATCTGAACCAATGAGTGAGTCTGGGAGAAATGTTGTCAAAGATATGTTGTTCAAAATGTTCCATAAAGTAATTGGAGATAGCAGGAGAAAGAGGATTGTCCATTGCTGTTCCTTCAATTAGTTGATACAACTTATTTTTAAAGGAAAAATAACCAGAATGTATTACAAAATCAAATGATTTTACAATGTCTAAAGGAAATTCCTGTTGCAGAAATTCAATGCTTTCAGAAAGAGGCATATTTGTAAATAAAGAAACATCTAAACTGATCATGATATCAGAAACATCCAAATGAAGATCTGAAATTTTATTTTTGAAATCCAAAGTATTTTTTATACAAGTATCAGTTCTTCTAGTTGAAGAGGAGAGTAAATTTGATAAAAATTTTGAGATTTTGTAAGTGGAGCAACCTATACAATCTATGACTGGTCTCAACGGAATGCCTGGTTTATGAGCTTTCGGAAGACCATACAATCTAGGTGGACGGCCGAAGAGGGTTTTAAGTTTTTTCTTTTGATCTTCATTCCATGTAGATACATTATCTATAAGAGAATTAAGTCTCTTCAATTGGCTCCCAGTAGGATCCGATGTAAGAGGCCTATACGTTGAATAGTCGCGAAGTAATAGAGACAATTTTTTCTCATATTCCTTCCTATCTTGAATCACTACAGCCTTCTCTTTGTCAGCTTTCATAATAATTAAATTATGGTTGTTCTTCAGTGATTTCAATGCTTTAAACTCAGAGTAAGAAAGATTAGGACGAGGAAGCTTGGCATTAAAAAGAATTTTTGCACATTCAAAACGTAACCCTTAAAAAGATGGATCTGGAACAGGCCACTTGGCCTATAAGTCTGGAAAGGAAGAAGAAGACTTGTTGCCTGTTTTTTGGGATAAGGATCGAATACCTCTATGTTATGAGAAAAATCCATCTTTAATATTCCATCCACAACTTTTTATTGTATACGTTTTTTTTTTTTTTTTTTTTTTTTTTTTTTTATTAGGAAATTTATTGACCTTTTTAGTTATCTTACACCAGCTACTTAGGTGGCGCTTTTTGGAATTGTCAGTTATTGTTTAATTTTGAGCTTAAAATGTACTGAAGATGCCTGTGACACACAGGCGAAAATTATATTGTTAAATAACCCTTGTGTGCGAGTTTTCCGTTATTAATTTTGTATCTTCTCACGTATACCTCTTTTAAAACTTAATCATGTAGTGCTGACATAGTCACCTGAACACCTCTTGGGGTACATATCAGGAAATTGATGATGATGATGAAAGTAACTAATATTAACAATGTAAGACAGGATAGTGAAAGTGTTGTAGAAAATGTGGAAGGAACAAGCAACAGTGGACAAAATATGAAAGAAGTAGCTGAAGGTACTGTGACTGATGAAAAATAGTGCACTTAAACAAATTCTTTCACAGGACAAGTAAAAAAAAGCATGTCAAGTTTGCAGAAGGAAGAAGTGAAAGAATTGACTGTTTTGGCCGGCACAAATGATTTTAAAGGTGATAAATATGCAATGAGAGAATATATAAAAGATTGCTGACAAAAGCAAAAACAAAAAGTGAGAAAGTAAAGATTGTGATTCTGCTGCAACAGCATATGACAGGAGTGAACTGAGAAGGGCTGATTGCTAATAAGATTGAGAAGGAGAAACCGTGTGCGGTTTATAGATATATAGAGTGAATTTGATGAACAAAAAGCCTAATGGACTGAATTTGAATAGTTTTGGAGTTCAAGTCTTCTGACTTCTCACTTAAGTGTTCTTAAGTGAGAAGTTGGAAGTGCAAAATCAGCAAACCCCTGGGATAAATGAGTGTTTGTATGGAAAATCATGTAACAGCAAATGTAGTTTCACAGGTTTCAAATCTGCTGGATTGGTAATCACATTACACAAGCGTAATGTGTGTGGCCAGGGGATACTGAAATGCATATATACAAATAACATGAATATCAGAAATAAAGGGGGGGTGGCATTGGTCAGTTCGATTTGGCCAAAAAAATTATAGACATCTGCAAGATACTTAGAGAAAATTAGAAATAAAGTGTATAAAAAGTTTAAAAAATTCCTGCACAATCAATATTATGAACGAAATTCAGTTTCAAGAAATCTAATACACTATAAATTAAAATAAAGTAAAAATGAATACTACAGAAATTAATTCCTAAAATGCCAAGGAAACTCCTTGGCATTTCAGAAAACAATAGAAGTTTGTGAATAAATTAATCAACAAAAATATCTACAAACAGACTGTTCCCACACTTAAAGATATAAATAAGAACAGAGAAAATGGAAACAGAGGACTAGCTGAAGAATTCAGTAATCACTTTGCCACGTCAATGGAAGCATTCTGAAAAATGCTAAACCCATCCCTCTGAATTACCCACCCAAGATAATAACTCCATATAAAACAAAATCAAAAGTATTAATAGCTAGCCTAAAAACAAACAAAACTTTAGGATACAATGGTATTAGCACTAGCATTGTGAAAGAATCCCTAATGTACATTTTTAACCTATAACTGATGACATCATATTTCCATCAGATTTTAAGAAGCCTGCAGTTATACTGATCTACAAAAAGGGAAGCAAAAAAACTTAAAAAATTACAGGCCGATCTCCCCTTCTACTGGTCTTTTCGAATATATTAGAGAAATTGGTAAAAATTAGACTCATGAAATTTTTGGACAAAGCTTATTTTCAAGGAATCAATTTGGATTCAGGGAAACATTTAGTATACAACATGCTTTGCTGAACGTCAGAAACACAGTTTATACCTCCTCAATGAACATAAACTAACATTAGTAGTATTTTTAGATATACACAAAGTTTTTGACGATGTATCACATGAAATTTTAATAAAATAAAATTAAAGTCATAGGAATACAAGATACTGCCCTAAACTGGTTCAAAAATTACTTGAATGCTAGATCACAAATTGTAAAAATAAACAACAGCTATAGCAATTCCAAAACGGTAGACTGTGGTGTACAACAAAGATCTGTCTTAGGACCACTTTTATTTAGTATTTATATCAATGACTTCTGCAATCTTTTCTTTACTAAATAGCTTTTACTAAAAAAGTAATTTTTTTTTATTTTTTTTTTATACTAAATACCAACTATTTTACTAAATAGTAAAATAAATGCTTTTGCAGATAATACCATCATAATTTTCTCTATGGACACAGCCAAACAAATGCAAACCATAGTGAATGCTGTCCTTTGAAAGTAACAAATTGGTTCCAATCAAATGAACTCAGTCTGAATGTTTCAAAAACTAAATATGTAAATTTTAATTTGCAAAATACAACAAGTAAAATGAACTTCATTGCAATTATTTTTGCATGATTGAATTGCAAGACAAATTCAAACTGCAACTGTGTGGAAATAGAAAAAGTCAATGTAATAACTTACTTGGGATTAAAAAATTGATAGTAATTTAAGATTTATTTATTTATTCTTATGACAAAAGGAATACAGAACAGCTACAGGTCAATGTCCAGTCTGGAAAGCCAATCCAAGGCCTCATCCATCACCTTGTGGATGTCCTGTAAGCCACCACTGTGAAATTGGCACCCTGGGCAGTCGTTCAGAATATGAGTAATCATCTCAGCCACGGGAGAACAATCACAATAAGGATGGTCTAACAGCCTCCATTTATGTAATAGGTAGCCACATCTGCCTAGTTAGTTCTGATCCTGTTGATTGATGATCAAATCTTCCTAGGAAGAGCTGCCTAGTTAGTTCTGATCCTGTTGATTGATGATCAAATCTTCCTAGGATCCCTGTGCTCTGCAGCAAAACCAGGCTGCAGAGCACAAGTAGCTTCTACCAGGAAGCCATTTGTTGGGAGATTGTTGGACCAGTATTCTCCCCACATGTCAGGATATATTTTATTCTCCCCACATGTCAGTAATGTATCTACATGGAATGAAGATCAAAAGAAAAAACTTAAAACCCTCTTCGGTCGTCCACCTAGATTGTATGGTCTTCATAAACACGGCATTCTGTTAAGACCAGTCGTAGATTGTATAGGTTGCCCCACTTACAAAATCTTAAAATTTTTATCAAATTTACTCTCCTCTTCAACTAGAAGAACTGATACTTATATAAAAAATACTTTGGATTTCAAAAATAAAATTTCAGATCTTCATTTGGACATTTCTGATATCATGATCAGTTTAGATGTTGTTTCTTTATTTACAAATGTGCCTCTTTCGGAAAGTATTGAATTACTACAACAGGAATTTCCTTCAGACATTGTAAACGTATTTGATTTTGTAATAAATTCTGGTTATTTTTCCTTTAAAAATAAGTTGTATCAACAAATTGAAGGAACGGCAAGCAATGGTAATCCTCTTTCTCCTGCTATCTCCAATTTCTTTATGGAACATTTTGAACAACGTATCTTTGACAATATTTCTCCCAGACCTACTCATTGGTTCAGATATGTCGATGACATTTTTGCTGTATGGAATGGCTCTTCTGATGAACTTCAACAATTTCTCACTAAGTTAAACGCATTTCATCCTAGGATCAAGTTTACCCTAGAAGTAGAATCAAATAAGCAGTTAGCCTTTTTAGATCTTCCAATTCTTCGCCAACCAGATGGTAACCTACATTTCTCAGTTTATAGACTCATACAGGCCATTATATCCTTGCGGAATCTCATCACCATCCCAGTCAAAAGGCAGGAACTATTAAAACACTGGTTCATCGGGCCCACTCCTTTTGTTCTACAGACGATCTTTTACAGAAAGAACTACAATATATAACTTCTTCCTTTCTATCTAATGGTTATAAGAATTGCTTCATTAAAAGAACTTTGAGTAGTTTTAATATGTCTTCCTCTTCAACACAGAGGAAATAACGCGCATTACTATCCCTTATGTACAAGGCATCAGCGAACGTATAGCAAAAGTTTTAAAACCACTGAATATTTTTGTTGCCTTTCGACCGTTTAGAAAAACCTCCACCTTTCTCACTTCTCCTAAGGACAAGCTTCCACATCTTAATCATTCAGGTGTCTACCAGATTCCATGCTCTTGTGGATTATCTTATTTTGGACAAACGGGAAGATCTGCCTCTATTCGGCTAGAAGAACACCAATCTTATGTTGAATACTTTAAACCTGAAAAGTCTGGACTTTCTGATCAGAATATCAGAAAGGAAACCGATATTGTTAGCATCATTCAGAAATGTGGGAGCACAGTTGATGTAAACTAAAATGTAAAATTTAATCATTTAAACAGAATATGAGAGAAAAAGTTTGTAAAAGAACTATGTGCTGCCAGGATGGCAGAAAACAACTTAGAGAAGACCAATTATAGATGGTTTGATACAGTACGATGTGAATTAGAACAACAAAATATAAGATCTGCCAAATTTCGAGTCCTGACAGATAAGATTAATTTGGAGGAATACTGTGAATGGGTAGTTGGTAATGATGTAAACTTTTCATCATATTATCCTATTATCATATTATCCTTTACACCTTCTGAAGGTTCATATCAGGAATTGAATTATGGCATTATATTTTCTTTTGGATACTAAACTGAATAAACTATTGTAACAAATTTGGCATGAAAATCAACAAAAATGATAAAAATAGGTAGAACATGGAAAATATCATATGCATCCTGAAAGAACCTATAGAACAATATATCAGCTATTTAGGCACAAATTTTAGGGAAGATGGCAATACTGAAATAAATAAATGAATAAGAAATATTCATTTATTCAATATTGAATAAATGAATATTGAGTTGATTTTCACACCCTACCAGCATGTGAAAATCAACTGAATAAATTTATAAAGAATAAGACAGAAATTAGTCAAAACACTAAACTAGCTACATACAAACGAATTTTAAATTACACAGATAAGCCAGAAACTCACTAACTTGTGAACACCACGATATGACTAAGAGTCAGAAACAACTAGACAGCACATAACACCAGAGAAATGGTTAGTAAACCGCTACTGGCCTGTTTAGAACAAGTCATTAGTGTATCAACTCTCCAACCAACAAGCTGAGAGGTTCAAATCCCAGAGTAGGCATGGAGTTTCATTTTAAGGCAGTGAAAAAAACAAAACAAAACAAAAAAAAACAGGTATCTGATGCCAGGCTGTCAGGAAAAAGACCCAGAGGAAGAAAGATGAAGATCTGAGTGGAGTGGTGCAGTTAGTGCCTTAGAAAATCAAAATATAAGATCAGACAATATTGGAGTCCTAACAAATAACGATTAACATGGAAAAAAAATTGTCAAACATTTAGCACTACACAATAAGTTTATGTTATTGCTATCATTGTATCATGTACACTTGTTTAGGATACATGTGAGAATTTGATGATGATTTAAAAATGAAAGATCTAATAAGATTCAAATCTGCAATGTTATTTAGGATTGTATTAAAAATGTTATCCACCCTTATTAGTTTTATAAATATAATTAGTTTATACACTTACTAATGCATAAGTGTATAACACATAACAAATAACTCATAAAAGGGGGGGGAACAATTTCCCTCCTTCCCAAGCTTAAGCCTAATTTATGGAAGCTAATGAGTTCATTTAATGGCCAACTTTTCTTCTTATTATTATTATGTGTGGTTCACACCCATGAATGGTATTATAAACCTATAGTACATTTTGTATCATGGGTGGGCTAAGGATTCCCCCCCCCTCATTTTTATCAATTTTGTATATTTTTTTGTAATGTTTTATTTATTTTTACATAGTCCAGACCCCATGATCTAGAGACCAAAAATGGAATTTTTTAAGCCATTTTAGGCCTCCAATTAGTGGGGGGGGGGGTCTCACACTAATTGGAGGTCTAATAAAATTCATTTCCCACATAAAGACCAAAAGCATTCATGCCCACAGCAGGATTCAAACCCATGACCTGTTGTTAGGAAAGTGGCTATGCTAATCATTTGGTCAACCAAGCCAGCATTTTACTTCAGCTATCTTCTTACAACTATATCGATTTTTCATATAGGAGGTCTTTTTCTAATACAGATTCAGCATCAGCAAAAGACTTCAGTAAGCATGTTATTGATACTGTGCATTAAAGACTACTGAACATATTTAAGTTATCTTACAACCAAGGAAATTACCAGGATACTTTGTTTAAGAGCTGTTAACCTTGTCAGTTTGGAATGTAGCTGACAGAATACCATTACTCACTATACATAACTGATAATTTTATCACTTTATTTTGTAATGAAGTTTAGAAGACTTAACAATAATTTATGCATTGCATAATATTTATGATCACACACTGCATACCTTATTCTAAAAACATGAAACAAAAACTTATCAGGTTAAAAAATGTCATGCAAAAAAAGAAAGTAGAATAAACTTTTTAATAAAGTTATTCAATTATGAGTGAAAAACAGTTCAATTTATTCAGCTGTATAGCTTCTCTTACCTGTGCTTGCCTGTTTGGTTCTAGTCGTAGAAGACAGCCAACCTGCTGAGTTCTTGTGTGAACAATACCAGCACATACAAAGTTATCAGGATTGGGATCTATACTCTCCAGTAATTGCATTCCAAAACCTATCAACTAGATAAAATTAGCTTTTTTTAAAAAATAATACTATCACATTTCTTGAACTGTAAGCACATTGACTTTCCCTTTATGTATAATATACAATCTTCTATGAACAGAAAAATTCACACATCTACTTGTTAGAAAAAATTATCATGAAATAGGCCTTTTTAAATAACAGTTATTGCATTTTCCTTCCTACTGGGTTCAGAAGTATATTATAGTTGAAATGAAATGATATTTTTGTTTTCATCCATGTTTTATCCTAATATAAGTTTGAAAGAAGATTGATGGACATAGCATTCTTTATGATGGTCAGTATGGATTTGTAAAGGGTAGGTCCTGTTTAAGTAATTTACTTAATTTACTTGCATTTTATGAAGCAACAAGTGTGTTAGATAAGGGAGAATCATATACAGTGATATTCTTGGACTTTGCAAAAGTGTTTGATAGATTACCAGTGGGGGGGGGGGGGCAAGAACAGAAGTTGGTGTACAAGTTGCAGAGTATAGGAATAAATAGTATATTGGTTAGATGGATCAGAGATTGGCTCTAAACAATACCAGTAGGCTGTGTATGATGGAGCAGTTTTCTCATAAAAGGAGGATAACCAATGGCATGCCCCAGGGTCTGTTTTTGGGACCCTGCTGTTTAACTTGTTTGTAAATGATATATCATGGGGACTGACTGGGGATCTTCAAATGTTTGCTGATGATGCAAAGTTGGGAAGAATTATAAGTAGCACTGCTGATGTTAATTCCCCTTCAGGAAGATTTGAGTAGACTTTTTACTTGGACAAAGGAGTAGGTTATAGTTTTAATATCAATAAGTCAAGGTGTTGCATTTTGGAGTGCAGAAATATAAGATAGTGTACTATATCGATCATGCCATGCTGCAAGAAGTCGATAAGATTAGAGATTTGAAAGTGATGGTTGACAGTAGACTGAAGTTTAGAGGGCATACTGCAAGTTGCAAAGGCTGTACAACATAGTGCTGCTATGATAAGAAGTACTCTAACATGTAGGGATAAGGAAGTGGTTGTGCCACTGTATAAGGCACTGGTCAGACCATACTTTGACTATTGTGCTCAGATCTGGTCACCTGGTTTTCAATGTGATGTGGAGACATTGGAGAGGATCCAGAGACAAGTGACTAAGACAATGTCAGGACTTTCGAATGCTGGCAATGGAGATATTTTGAAGAAATGTGGATTGCAGAGTTTGGTGGATAAAAGGAAAAGAGATGATATGATAGAGATATTTAAGTTAGTGAGAGAATTTTATAAGATTAATCCAGAAGGGATTATAAAAAAAGTAGAAAGTGAGAGGAGAAGAACCAGAGGTCATCCCTGGAAGTTATGTAAAAGTATGGCGAAGAGGGGTGTTAGGAGTAGATTTTTTACATGGAGAATTGCCAGTGACTGGAATGCATCACCAGAATGTGTTGTTAATGCAAGGAGTGTTAAGGATTTCAAGATTCTGTATGATAAATGTGTTGTCAGTTGAATAAACCTCCCACAATGAGTCTGCCGACTCCATGGAGGGTGTAATAATAATGTAATAATAATAATAAAATGCTCCCTTACATACAATAGCTCACTTGTGAAGATAAAAAATGTGAGTAAGAAGCAATATGAAAGAAGTTGGAGAAATAAGAGTTCAGGATATCAGAAATCTTGAAGTAGGAAAAGAGAAAGAAAATGAAACAAAGAAATTAAGGAAGATACAATAAAGCAAAAACAGACAAAGAAGGTTATGGTGATTACAGGATCTGGAAAATTTTCTTTGATCCTTTCAATCCCAGAAAGTATTTCAGCAAAGATTCATGATATGGGCCTCTGTAGCTCAGTCAGCATAGACGAAGCCCTTTGGTCGGAAAGACCTGGGGTTCAATTCCCATCAGTGATGTAAGGAACCTTTATCTGGTCTCTTTCAATGAAAGGTGAGTTAGCTAATCTCATATAAAGTTAGAGAGTTTTTTCTCCTGGAAACTCGAGTTTTTCGCCCCTTAAAACATGCAGTTTACAGAGAGGAAAACTTAGAGGCATAGGGGTAACTGCCTTATATCCTCGTATTTCGTTTGGGAAGTCCATGGATGCTTGGAGGGCTGTGGGTGCTTAAGTGCCTGTTAAAGCACTGATGGATGGAAAGATTCATGATGTGCCTGCAGTTACATGTAAAAAAGCAGAGCAAGTGAATGATATGATTGTGTTGGTCAAAATCAATAATTTGAAAATAGATAAGTATAACATGAAAAAATACAAGAACGAGTTGTTTAATGAAGTGAAGAAAAAGAGCAGAAGAATCAAGACTGTAAAGGAAGCTGAGGCAAAGGCTGTAATGGCTAATGTTTTAGTGAGAAGATTGTGTAGGAAAGGTGGTGTTGATGTAAGGGTAATTTTGATGACCAGTATATCAGAATTATTTGCTGATTAGACAGACTGAAGAATGTGAGGTGTGGAATGTGGATTCATACTTGCACAATGGATTACACTTGTGTAGGTGTGGTGCTTAGAGAAATTAAAAAGAATGATAGTTACAGATAATCCCCAGTAATGGTGGAGGCTAGTTTGCAAAGAAAGAAAAATGAAAACTGCAGAAAAATGGTGGGGAATTTGGTTGGAAAAAAAAAAAAAAAAACAATGCTAGCTTCATATTTTAATAGTTATACTTTAAGAGTTAACTGTATTATATATTATATTATATTAAATATATGAGTGACAACAGAGTTGGATAAGAAGAACAGATATACCACTTTAGTATTCTTCAGGATCATTCCATGACATCTGACAAGATTCCGCATGTGCAGTTATTACATAAGCACAAAGGGATGGGTATGCAAAAATGACTTGCAATATGGAGTGTGTTTTGAAAGCTGCTTATGGACTCCATAAGCAACTTTCATAATAATAACAATAATAAAAAAAGACTCTCCAAAAAAATGATGTATGACAGGGTGACTGAGTCTCAGGGTGACCAATAGTGTACTTGGACCATTGTTATTTAACTTATTAATGAATACTGGGAGTGGACAGGAGAGAAAACGAGATCTACTTGATTGGTGATAATGTTAAGTTGGAGAGAGTAATAAGGGTTGATACAAAATCCCTGCAGGTTGACTTGAAGAGATTGGTTATTTGGGAAAGTAACAATGGATGTCAATTCAGTAGTGTCAAGTGTGTATTTTGAACAGAGGATATTGCAGGCAGAGTATTATATTAATGTGAATTTGCTGCAAGTAGCCAATGAAGCTAGACAGGAGTAATGGTGGACAGAAAGTTGAAGTTTAGGGACTACATTGCTAAGGTGATTTTAAGCCATTGCATTAACTGAAATGTTGAAGACAGTTAAGTATTTGCAGGAAATGGAAAGTTATTGTCCCACTTTTACAAGGCACTGATAAGCTCACAGTTGGACTGCCATGCATACTGTTGTGCATATGAGGGCAGATAAACAGAATATGGTCATCAAAGTTTGGATTATATGGAAGAGATGGAGAGGAGGTATGACAGAAACATATGTTAGTAAAAAGAAGATCATAAAATACAGATACAACTGAGGTTTTACAGTCTACGGCAGCAAGTGTAGAAATCATGACCATCTTTGGAAGCTGACTAAGTATGTGGTTAGGAAGCATATCACACACCAAGTTTTTTTTTTTTTTTTTTTTTTTTTTTTTTTTTTTTTTTTTTTTATACTGTATGATCTTCTGAATGGGTTACCTCTAGAAATTGTGTGTCTTCAGTGAATGTGTTCAAGGAGAGATATGATAGATATTTAGGTATGAGTGACTAAAAATGAAGCATTTTGATGAATCCCTGGACTCCATAATAATAACAATAAAAAAAGACTCAAAGAATTGAGAAACAGAAAATCATAGGAATCGATAAAAAAATGACAATGAATTACTAAAATATGAAATACTACTTTAAAATATCCCTGTTTTCCATTCAAGTATTTAAAATAATATTTTGTGCTAGTGAAAGAGTCCAGTATTCACTATAATTCCAGAAAATTATAGTCAAATAAATCTGCTTCACACAACATTGTGCACAGACAGAAATAATTGGAAATAAGTAATATTTGCTGCTCCCTTTTTTTTTTTTTTTGACAGTATATTTAATAGTATAATGTACTAGCATCCTTATTAAACAGAGATGTGTGACATACGGATACAGTATATTTAGAAATTTGTAATATTCAGTAATTTATTTACTAATTTACCAAGTATATTCAAATAAGTCTAGTTATTTAATGAAATTAGCATTTTTACAATGCCTAGTGTTGAGATAACTATTTTTAAAAATTTAAATCACTTTCATGTGTATATATTAACACAATCACTCCAGATTGTTTTATCTTGCACAGTTGCATCTCAAGTAGGAGTGCATTTCAGTATTGCAATTATGTAGTATGGTGTTCATCCAGTTGTTTCTAATTACACTAAATACACTTAGCTATTTTTCAAGTATACAATGCCTGTGTCTGGCTGTTGTTTTTAGTGCTACATAACAGAGGGCATGATGCAGAAAAGATGATAGTTATGGTGGGTACAAATGACCTGAGTGGTAGTATAAATCGGATAGCAAAAGATTTAAGAACATTGTTAGATATCGTGAAGAAGAAAAGTGACAATGGGAGGATAGTGTGCTGGTGTGGCATCGTTTTGACAATTATGAGTTAAGTAGACGAGCGATGATAATAAATTATATGATTGCATCATCAAATTCCTGCCATGTACCCTCAAGGGGTGTACAGGATATAATAGTACTACATGAAAAAAATTACATCATTACTAACTTCCTATCTACAATTTTCCTAAAAACAGTCTGTTACTTGTCAAGACTCCAACATTATCAGATCTTATATTTCTATCATCTAAGGCACTTTGTACCCTATCAATCCACCTATATCTTGGTCTTCCTCTGGGTAGTTTTCCTGCCAACCTGGCAGAGAACATTTGTTTTGCTAATCTTTCTTCACACATTCTGTTTAAGTAACCATACCATCTGAGATTAGCTGTGCTAACGCATTCCTGGATGCTGACAATATCAAGTTCTTTCCAAATATCCTCATTTTTAATATGATATTGCCATTGATGTCATCTGTTCACACCTCTAATCTTTCTCAGGACTCTTATATCTGCGGTCTCTAGTCTTTGGTCAAGTGCTTTACTTCTGACCCAGCTCTCAGATCCATAAGTTAAAACTGGTTTGAACACTATCTGGTATACAGCTAATTTAGAGTACCGACTAATTTCTCTCTTATTCCATATGAATTTATTCAATTGACTTCCCACCATAACAGCTTTGCTGATTCTGTTATCTATTTCTATATTTAATTTACCATCTTCACTAAAAATCATGCCTAAGTAGGTGAAATGGTTTACTTGTTCCACAGGTTTCTCCATTCACAACACAGTTGACATTTTCAACGATTCTGCCTATTTTCATTGTCTTTGTCATTTTATTGCTGACCTTCATACCATATCTATTACAACAGGTATTCAATTTAGTCAGAGAATCTTGCAGACTTGTAGTGGATTTATTTAGAAGTATAACATCGTCCGCATAAAGCAAAGAGCTGATATTAACATCTCAAATTCGGATACGATGTTTAATATCACTTTCATTCATAATGTGAACCATACAGATAATGAATAACAGAGGGGATAATGTACATCCTTATCTCACACCAGATTTAACATTAAAGCATCTTCCTGTACTTCCTTCAATTCTAACTGCTGACTTACAACTCAAATAAAGACTAAGTATTGCTTGATATAATGCCCCATTGACACCATATAACTGTAGCGTATTGAATAGCTTCTCTCTTGGCACCTTGTCATATGCCTTTTCCAAATTGACAAAACTTAAATACAGATCTTTGTTATATTCCCAAGCTTTCTCGACTATTTGTCGTAAAGTGAAGATCTGAACCTGACAGCCTCTATTTGGCCTGAATCCAGCTTGTTCTTCACCAAGCTTTTCTTCCACAATTCTTCTCAACTGTTTCTCAAGTATACTTGCATAGATCTTGCCAGGAACACTCAGTAGGGAAATACATCTGTAATTCTCACATTCAGTTTTATTTCCCTTTTTATATATAGGTACTATGAGAGCTCTACTCCAATCATCGGGAATTCGTCCCTCTGTCCAGGCTTTCTGAACTATGCAGTGCAGCCACTGTAAGACTCTTATACCACCATACTTCAGCATTTCTGGTCGAATATCATCAACTCCTGCTGCCTTTCCACATTTCAAGTCTTTGATGGCTTTTTCTACTTCAAGTATGGATATATATTCCTGACTGCATGCCTGGTGACAGCACAGTGTTTTTTTACCACTGTGCTGTCATCACTGCTTGTTTCATTTAGGTTTTTCAAAGTAATTACTCCATACTTCAAGGATATCTTTTTCTCCCATTTTCATGTCACCTTTATCATCTCTAACTACTTTTACAGCACTCTTTTCTCCATCCCTAAGCTTCTTCAACAACCTCTAGAATATTTTGCCACTTCTTGATATTTATTTTCTATATTCTTGCCAAAGTCCTCACATGACTTTTGTTTAGCTAGGTTTACACAGTGTTTAGCATTCTTGCATTTGTCTCTGTATTCTCTAAGAGCACAAGCTGACTTATTTGCCAGGAACTTTTGATATGCTTTCATCTTTTCCTTCACTGCCTCTTTAACTTCCTGTATCCACCATGGAGTTCTAATTTTTCTATCCTTGCAGACAACTTCACCACATGCCTCTCTAGCTGAATCAATCAGGGCTTTTTTCAAGGCTTGCAACTGAATCTCTAAAGTTTGGTTCCTGTTTTCAAACGCTTTAATTTTTTTTTCAATAATCTTTGTGTATTTTAGTCTACAGTTCACATCAGAGAGCTGCTCAACTTTTATTCGCTTTAAAACTTTCTTACACGTTATTCTTTTCAATATGAAATTCAATTTTATCCTGCTCAAGACTAAATAGTGATCACTTCCAATTTCAAATCCTCTATACACTCTGGTGTCCTGCATAAGGAAGAAAACATCACTATCAACAATAACATAGTCAATGAGCTTTTCTTATTCCTTGCCTCTTCTCTCCATGTGAATTTGTGCACATTTTTATGTTGGAACAAGGTGTTAGTAATAACCAGTCCATGTCCTGAGCAGAAATCCAACAGATATTTGCCATTATTATTAGCTTTGCTCTTTTTTCCAAATTTTCCCAAAATATTTTTGTATGTCTGACAATCATTTCCTACTCTGCTATTTAGATCCCCAACAAGGACCAACTTTTCCTTTTTCATTGTGTCAGTTGCTTTTTCTAAAGCCTCAAAAAATTCCTCCACTTCTACCTTAGTAGAACCTTCTGTGGGACCATAGGCACAAATGAGTCTCATTGTTCAGTTCCCCATTCTCATATTTACCCACATTACTCTACTTGAGACTGCCTGCCATTCAAGAAGATTAGCCTCGTATTTTGTGTTGAATACTATGGCTACTCCTTCTTTTCCTTGATTGTCATTGCCTGAATATAACATTTTGTATTTATTGCTCAGAAAGATCTCACTAGTTTTTATCTTTTTTGTTTCAGTCACCCCTATTATGTCCATCTGGTACGTATCTAATTCCTCAGCTAGCTCCATTTCTTTGCCATTCAGGCTTCTTATGGTCATAGTACCGATCTTTAACTCTGGTGTTGTTTAGTTGGGGTGTGTTTTCAGATTTGTTCCAGTAGCTGACTTTTCGCTTTATTCTGCTGTTCGCCCTGGTTCCCTGCCGAAAACAACGGGGGCCTTGTTTAACCAGGCGACGCCCCAGCTGGCATGAAATTTTGTCATGTTGTACCATCATTTTTTATTTTGGTTTAACTAATAAGAATACAATTTGGTCGGCTAAATCCCAAATTGCCAGCCCATCCTCGTTCGTTCAGTATCCAAGTAGATACCCAACAGGGTGCACCACTAGAAGGTGAGGATTGGACATTAGGTCAGAAGCCCTGGTCGGTTCTCCACATTCCTTTAAAGGCTATGTGGAGGTCTCCTCTCAGTTATACAGCTTTGTGCAAAAAAAGAGGTCTGGAATTTGTTGATGTCTGGAGCGTGTTTGAAGGAAAAAGACAGCTGTATGCAAGAGATGGGTTGCATCTGAACATGGATGGTCATAAGCGATTGAAGAAGTTACTGTTTTCTGAACAAGTTGAAGTGATTGGGCAGGGAAACTAAAATTGAAAAGGTTGAGTGTAAGAGGGAGAAACTTAAGCAGTGATTGTATATTTGTTAATCCTTATTCGCAGAAGAAATTGCAGAATAGAGTGGATAAAAATAAGCATGAGACTACTGAAATTAATGACATGTATATCAGTTCTAAAGGCTGGTACAAGAACTAAAAGGAATCTGCAAATTTTGTATACCAATGTAAGAAGCATTCAAAATAAGAGGGAAGAATTTTTGGCATTAGTGCAATCTCACCAAAAGTTGTAGGCATTAGTGAAATTTGACTGTCAGCAGAATATGTGGTCACTGGAATTGAATGTGACGGGTACAGTATTTTCAGGGAGGATAGAGAAGATAGAATGGGGGGGAGGAGTCCTGTTGATGATAGCTGATGAGTTGCAGCCAAAGAAAGTAGTATATCAAGATGATAGACATATGAATGATAGTTCATTTGATGAAACAGTCTGGTGTGAAAGAGTGACCAACGCAACCAAATATACAGTTGGTTGCTGCTATAGGCCAGGGGATGATATTGAATTCATGCATCAGCAAATTAGTGCAATGAGTGCACGATTATTGATTATTATGGGAGGATTTTAATTATGGTGATATCAATTGGAAGGAGGAAAGATCACGTGGCAAAAAGGAAATGGAATTCATACATCTTCTATGAGATAATTACTCGAAACAGCACATAACTGAAGGGACACGTGGTGTGAGAGTGTTGGACCTGGTCATTGGTTCAGAGGATATAGGCATATGTAAGGTGTCCTCATTACCTCCAATTGGTGAGAGCGATCATGTGGTATTGACTCGGGAGGTTGCAAAATTTGTGGATTTCTCTCTTAAGACAGGGTACATACAGAGCTACAGGTAAGGCAATTATAACATGCTTCGGAGTGAGCTTGCAGCCGTCCCATGGCAGAACATATTGCAGGGGAAAGATGTTATAAGTGTATGGAATAAAATCAGCAGGTATCTGAGGAAGACAATATCAGATTGTATCCCCATGGTCAGGAAGACAAACAAGTAGTAGTATCAATCTTGATCTGCAAAAAAAAAAAAGAAAATGTTATGGAGAATTTACAAGGAGAAAGGCGATCAAGTACACCCATGAGCAGTACAAGGCTCGAGCTAGAATTACCAGCATAGTAAGAAAAGCTAAATCAGATTATGAGAAGTCCTTAGCCAAGGAGATCAAGGGTAATCTCAAAGAGTTATTCCGCTATGTGGCAAGTAAAAAGAAGAATGACTCTGGAAGGGTAACTTTAGTGGGTGCTGATGTATTGAGGTGACAAATTCAGATGGAATAGTAGAGTTATTGAGTGATCACTTTTCAAAAGTCTATCACCCAAGTGAGGATATCTCTGTACCTGTAGCAATAACTAATCTGAGAATTGAAGCTAAGAAATCAGAGGTATATAATATATTGCAAAATTTAAATGCAAACACTGCTGTAGGCTTAGATGGAATATCAGCTCGGGTGTTGCATGAATGTGCAAATAAATTGTCAACGCCTCATACTTGGTTATTTAACTTAAGTTTGAACGCTGGTATATTCCCTAGGGAGTGGAAGGAAGGCAAAGTAGTTCCTTTGCATAAAGGTGGCTCTAAAACTGTGGTAGTTAATTACAGGCCAATCACCACCTCGGGAGTGGTGGTAAAAGTATTGGAAAAGTTGGTTAAAGACAAAATTCGAGAATGGGTGAATCAGGATATGATACTCTATAGGAGCCAACATGATTTTGTTAAAGGTTGATCCTACCTTAGCAATTTATTAACTTTTTATAATAGAATGACATCTGAGTTGGACAAAGGAAATGGCTACACAGTGGCACTTTTGGATTTTGCTAAGGCTTTTGACAGGATATCCCGTGGAATACTGTTGGGCAAATTGGAGAAGATGGGGGATGGATACTAAACTGGTGATATGGATAGGAGAATAGCTCAGGGAGAGATACCAGAAGGTGGTGTATGGAGGATCAGAGTCCAGGATGAGGCAGGTGACCAGTGGTGTGCCTCAGGGCTCTGTACTTGGGCCATTGTTGTTTAATTTGTACATAAATGATATAGGAAATGGCTAAAGGGAGATATTCAGTTGTTTTCTGATGATGCAAAGTTGGATAGCAAATAAAAAAATCAAGCTGATGTTGAGAGTTTGCAGGATGATTTAAATAAGCTGGCAAAATGGGCAAAAGGTAATGGATGTCAGTTCAATGTGGAAAAGTGTAAAGTTATGCATTTTGGGATTAAAAGATTACCAGCTGTATACTACATTGATGGAACGGTACTCCAAGAGATTGATGAGGCTAGGGACTTAGGGGTGTTGGTGGATAGGGAGATGAAGTTAGGAGACACATTGCTAAAGTGTCCAAGATTGCACATAGGATTACTTGGTTATTGAGGAACACACACTAACATCCAGAGATAAAGAGGTTATTATTCCCCTTTATAATGCGTTGATACTTCCACATTTGGATTACTGTGCTCAGGTCTGGTCACCTGGATTCCTTCGAGATGAGGAGGTTGTGGAGAGGGTTCAGAGGAGAGTGACTAAGTTGGTGAGTGATGTAAAAAATGCTCCCTACATTGATAGATTGAAAGGTTGTGGATTGCAGAGGTTGGTTGATAGCAAAGAAGAGGGGATATGATAGAAACATTTAAATTACTAAAAGGTTTTTATAAGATTGATGCAGGGGAAATGTTTCAGCTGTGTGATTTCAGATAGTGTTGGAAGAACAAGAGGTCATCCCTGGAAATTAAGGAAAAGTGTGGTTAACAAGGGTGTGAGAATGAGGTTTTTCGCCTGGGGGGTGGTGAATGAATGGAATGCATTGCCTGACTCAGTTGTGAGCTCTTTGTCTGTAAATTAATTCAAGAAGAGATATGATAAATATTGTTTTGATAATCTGGGTCTCCCACAATGAGTCTACTGACTCCATGGAGATAGTCTGTCTGTGTTGACTGGGCATCTACAGATGCCGTATGGTCACTCCGATGCTCGATGATGTTCCACACTAGGCCTTGCCATGTAGTCTTGTGTTTGCCCTTCTGGCAGCCTCAACTCTCTGAAGATCAGTCACTCCACACATGCCATCCATCCATCCATCTTATTGATGGTCTGCCACTGCCTCTTTTTTAAGGAACTTTACCTTCTATTACTGTTCTCAGAAGTCCTCCTTCCATCCTTTCTATGTGTCCAAAATATTTTAATTTTCTTCTGTCAATATCCTTAAGGAGCCTTAAAGTTCTACTAATCTTTTCTAACACCCATTCATTTGTATGCCTTTCAGTGTATGATATCCTCAACAGCCTTCTGTAACACCACATCTCAAAAGCAGATATCCATTTCTTATCTGACTTCTTTAGGTTCCAAGTCTCACATCCATAAGCTGATGTTGGAAAAACAACTGCATCCAAAATCCTCAACTTTGTTTCCATGGAGATAGATCCATCCTTCTAGATTTTAGACAGGTCTCTGACTGTTGTTTTAGCCATTCCTAACCTTTCTCTGACATCTTCTGAACAGCAATTCTTCACATTAATAATGGATCCCAGGTACTCAAACATGGAGATACCCGTAATAATAATAAAAACTTATTTTTGCTTACATCTGTGCAGTTTGGTGCTTGTGGTGGTGGTGGTGGTGGGAGATGTGTTAACACTATATAGTGTTAACACATCTTCTAGTACTAAACTACCAATATACTGGATAAGCAAAAAACAGACAACATTCCATTCTTGTGTCTGCCTGAGGGGCAAGTACAACACAAGTTGATTTTTCTCATCCCCTTGCATACATGTTAAGTATATCATTTTACTAGGTTTTATTAGACTCGTGCAGATGTTCTATTCATCTAAGACGTAATAAAATAAATGTCCTAAAGTGTAAAGAAAAAAATGAAAAGGATTACTAGTTTCTTTCCCAGCTCTGCTATTAAGGAATTCAAAACAAGTGAAGAAATGAGTAAAGAGTTAACAACAGAGGCTGTATTCATGATAGCATGCATCCAACAGCAATGAGTTAATGACATAAATGACTGGCCAAGTTGCTACACTGTTGATCAAAAAAAAAATGACTTCTGTACAAGTTGTTAAATTATCAAAATAAGAGACTTTGATGGTATATGCTATGCTTAAATATGCAAATGTTGTGTGGGGAGAGGAAGTAAACTATAGCAAATCCAGAGAAAGAGTGACAAAATTTGAACAAAATATTCATAATGTTAGCAGCAAAGGAAGAATACATTGAAGTTGCTGCAAAAATAGAATAATACAAAGAACAATTTAAGCAGATCAGGAAAAAAACTGAACTGTGATAATCTTGTTATATTTTCTTTCTTGATCATCTTCATAATGTAATTTTCTAATTAAGAATCTTTCTTTAAAAAATGGAGTGTGCGATAAACTTATGCAAATTAATAATTCTTTCCTTTTAATTATAATAACAAGAGTATTGAAAATTAAGAGCCACCATGCCTAGTTCAGTAAATGGATCAACCTGCCAATATTATTTAATAAAATGTCCCACTTGAAATGGAGCATTTTATTAAATACAATTAATCTACACACACACATCCCACAAAGAAAATTAGCTTTTTTAAAATAACATTTTAATCTAAAAGATGATAATTATTAATGGAATACATGACAATATTAATATCTAAATTACTAACTCACCTTTGTTTTAATAGCATCAGTCTCCATAGGAAACTTTGCCTTGAAAATTTTCTGTGCTTCCTGTGATGGGCTAAATAAGAACAAAATAATTATTAAAATGCAACTTTACTCTAGTTTTCTTACTCAAACAGAAATTCAAAACAAGACATTTAAGTTTATTAGACACACACACTCATAAGAATATAATAATTTTATTATTGGAAATATTTCAACCAGAAACTACCTGTTCATCATCAGTGAATGAGGACTCATGGTACAAAAATGCTAGGTTTGATAATAGCATCTGAGAATCTGTCTATAAACGAACTGATTGTTATGTCTCCAACTTGCAAGAGTGATTATGCAGTTTTAATCTAGGGGTTGCAATGCATGTGAAAATGACTAAGAAGGGACATATGTTGAAATTATAAGGCAGGTGATTATAATAAATTGAGAGGGCAACTAGAAGCAGTGCCTTGGCATAAGAAACTGCATCGCAAAGGCATCAGCAGAGCATGGGAAGTATTCAAAGGCTGTTTGAAAGACGTAATATTTGACCTGAATCCTCAGTTAGGAGAATAAATCGCATAGGAATTAAATGGATGAATAACTTCAAAGCAAGAGCTGCATTAAAAAAAAAAAAAATTAAAGAGAGAGTAATGATGAGGTTCATAAGCAGGCCGGGGAGTGTTGAACATGGTGAGGAAGGCCAAATCAGAAATGAAAAGAAATTAGCAGGCAGGTCAAAGGAAATCCAAGGAAATTTTATCACTGGGTAGCAAGTAAAAAGAAGGATGGTCATTAAAGAATATCTTTAGTCAATGCACATGGAATAAAAGTGACAGATCCACCGCTAGAAATAATTGAGCTGTCAAGCGTTTCCTTCAGTAAACTAAATTTCTGGGAAGCCATTAGTTCTCTGGATGTCAAAGAAAGTGGATAAAAAAATAGAGATAGAAATAATGGTGGATAGAAATCTGAAGTTCAGGAATCACACTACAAAAATGGTGAAGACAATGAACAGACAGAAAGGTTATAAGAGCTTCACTTGAATACAGCAGTCAGGTTAGTTCAGATATCAACTATGGATGCTGAAGGAATGTATAAGCAAGCTAGCCATGACCCTACCCTGGTTGTTTAACCTGAGTCTCCACATATGTATGATTCCCAATGGATGGAAGGAAAGCAAGATAATTCTAAATAT
Organism: Typopeltis vanoorti; assembly: GCF_054136105.1. NCBI lineage: Eukaryota > Metazoa > Arthropoda > Arachnida > Uropygi > Thelyphonidae > Typopeltis > Typopeltis vanoorti. The sequence goes on from NC_143554.1 coordinate 122,018,064, forward strand.
ATCAGGATGATCTAGCAAATTACAGACCAATCAGTATCTCTGCTGTGATCATCAAAGTTTTAGAAAGGCTAATTTGACAGGACTGGATGTGTGAGTTTGCTATATAAACTGAAAGGGATAGGTAGGTAGGCAAACTGGACTTGTAACATGGATAGGAGAGTAGTCAATTGACAAATATCAAAAAGTGACGTATGGAGATGTTGACAATGAAGAGAATTAAGGTGACAAGTGGTGTAATATAGGTTTCTGTACTTAGACTACTGGTATTAAATTTATATATTAATGACAACAGGGATGGACTATATGGAGATATTCAGTTGTTTGCTGATGTGGATCACAGCTAATACAGAATCTCTACAAATTGATTTGAACAGACTGGGCAAGTAACAATAAATGTGTAATGCAGTGAAATTTGCTAAGTAGCAAATAATGCTGGAGTGTTGAGGTTTATAGGCAATAAGCTAGTTAAGTTAAAGTTAGAGGTCACATTGCTAAGGTGATTTACTGCATTGATAACTTTCGCTGCTGAAGAGAAAGCTAACTTGAGGGGGGGGGGGAGAAAAAAGTTAGAAGGAGCACTTACAGCATTGATAATGAGATATCTTAGCTTATGGCTGGTGCAGGCAGAACTCAGTCATCCCTGGAGACTGGTTAAGGGCATAAGCAGCTAAGAAATATGTGAGGTCCAGATTCTTTCCATGGCAAATGGCAAGTGTAGAGAAGAATGGAAAGAGGGCATTATAAATATTTAAACATGAGTGACTAAATAGCCCTCCCTTGATAAATCCTTGGAGTCTCTGGAGAAGAATGCATACTAATAATAATAATAACAATGCAAAAAAAACCAAATCTAAATGTTAACTTTGAAATGTTAACAAGGCTGTTAGTTGCAACCTTCTAGCATTCCACATTTTTACCTCTCAGGCATCTGGATGGTACAACTATTATCATCATCCAAAGGTGAGACTGACCAATTCTTGTATGGCATCTTGTATGCTACATAGGCTTATTTACCAAGCTAGCATTTTATGGTGTGCCTTCTACTCTTTGCAACTAGGTTGCTAATCTCTTCGATTTCTCCACCAAAATCAGAGTTCCTATCCCTAGAACTCTATACTTTTGTCCATGCTACTCTCCTTCTTTTACATAACAACCTCTCACCAATCTCAAATCCTATTCATAGTATTGATGATGAGAGCAAATTCCATTTCTTCCTTTAATAAACCCTGTAGTATTCATACAATTCAAGCTTCATGATCTTTCATAAACAACAGCTTCAATAACAATTTCCTTGTGATTCACATTTTCTATCAATGCAGCCAAAATACTGACCTGTCCTATTTCTCAAAATAAAGATCTGTCATTCACTACCTCTTAACTTTGATAATAGGGAGTAGAAAGTTTATCCACTTGATTATAATCTATGTTATACTGGACAAGAAATTATATTCTTGTTTTAATCCTATACCCAAGCATAAGCTTGAATTAACTTCACGATTAGTTTACTTGTATGACAGATGTTGATTTCACATCAATTGTCTTAGCGTCCAATAATGCCAAAACATTATGGGACACTACCCAGACCAGTTCCAACCTTTACTCAGATCTTGAACTTTCAATCATTTACAATTTTCCCCTAAGTGCAAAATTGTGGAATAGCTGGTATAAGATAAACAGCCTTAATATTTTTCAGTAAAAAAATATGAGAGTACTTCTCAGCCTTCTGTGGTGACACTGTGGCCAATTTTATGTACCACTATACACCTGCATATCCAGATATACAACATGTGTCAAAATATTATGCTTATTATTATATTGAAATTAAAATAATTATGTAAATATTTTTAACTGATAGGATTTTTAATATACTGTATTCTAAACTGTACCAAAAAATTTGCAAACTAAGATTTAAGAAAATATATTATTTACTAATAAAATCATTTGCTGCCCAGTAGGAGACACTTACGACACTTTGAGAAATGCTGATTTACACGATAACTATGATGATAATGTTAAAAAATGTATGACATTCAAAGAGTTCTGTTTAAATGAGGTAATTTTATAAAAATCCCACTTTTATGTCAAAGTCAAGAGCATGGTTTATGAAACTTTGATGAGTTTTTGAACTTTTTTTTTTTAATCTGGGATTGAAATTTGGAATTAGAATGCTTACAAAAATTTGTCAAGATGAAGTATTAGCATATTGGAAATAATCTCCTTTGGATTATTTTTTAGTTAGACTGAAATAAGAACACTGACATGTTTCACTGTCAAATCTAACTCAAGTCTAATCTAAATAAAAAAATATTCAAAACGAGAAGAGTATTCCTGTCCTTCTGCTTTACGATCAGTGAGAACTAGACCAAGGAAGATGCCAAAGTTAAAATAATGCAGAAATCATAATTTTTTTTCTATATACAAATATAAAAATGTGTTTCATCTTATTATTAAATATTCTGGATGAGAGAATTGTGGAAAGTTTTTTTTTCTCACTTGGTTATAACATATATTGTAACTGCTGGCCTGGTTGGCTGAGTAATTAGCATACCCACAACCCAACCAACAGGCTCTGGATTTGAATTCCACCATGGACATGGATATTTGCGATTGTCTTGAGGTGGAAGATAAATTTCATCACCTTGAGTGAGACCACTACCCTACTTACTGGAGACCTGAAGTGGCTTGAAAAAGTTCCATGTTTGGCCTCTAGCAGGGTTTCTGTACTATGTAAAAAATAAATTACAAATATATATAATTGATAAAAACAGAAAAAAAAAATTCTTAGTCCACTCACAGTACAAAATGTACTATAGGTTTGCAAATAACTTTTCATGGGTGGTAGTAACAACATAAAAAAATTCATGGCTAGTCTACTTGTATTATTATTTTTACACACATATATGTGGTTCCCACTCATGAAAGGTTATTAGTAAACTTATAGTATATTTGTACTGTAGGTGGGCTAAGAATTTTTTTTTCTATTTTTATCAATTTTATATATTTTTTTTGTAATTTTTTAATTTATTTTTACACAGTCCAAAAATCCTGCTTCAGGTGTCCAATAAGTGGAGCTGTGGTCTTACACCAGGAAACAAAATTCATCTCCCAGCTAAAGACAGTCGTAAGCATTCATGCCTACAGCAGGATTTGAACCCATGACTGACTGGTCGGAAAGCAGGTATGCTAACAGCAGGTATGCATTAAGCCAGCCAAGTAGGTGATAGTTCAAATCCTGCTGCAGGCATAGGATTAAAATAATATACTTTCTTGTAAAGTATAATATACCTTTGATAACATCTAGACTATCAATCAAGAAATGCACACTCTTGGGCTGCTTCTGGCCTTTCCTCACACAAATACATCATATCCATAGCTTCCACAGCCTCCAAAAAAATCTCAATGTCCTCTTCCAATCAAGACATTACTTCTCACCTGTACAACTCCTAACCTTATCCAAAATGCTTGATACTTTCTAAAAGATAGCACCCCATTTAATCTATGATTTCCCTCTCATGAACTCACTCCTATTACTTTATCATAATCATTCAGTTTATGCTTTATTCAGTTTCTCAAAAACCTTTTTGAGAAGCTTTCAATGGGGAAAATATTCCACGGAACTGATTATTATCATTCTGTTAGATCCTGAATGAAGGAATCTTGCAAAGAAATCATTCATTCAGGGTCTAACATACTAAACTACACAAAGAGAAATACCTGCACATCAACTGAAATTAAAGTGAAACTTCTTCACATATGTATAAAATTGCATTTTATTTTATGTACCATGTATTTTAATCTATTGGGATCATACCAAGATCAAATTAGAGAATGTCTTAAAAGAGGAATTTGTTAATATTATTTAAGCCTCGCTTTAGCTGTATAGAATGATCGTGAGTCACCAGATAGATATTAAGTAACAATTCCTAACAACTACACGTGTCCAGCGTAACACTGGAGGCAGTAGCTTATGCAGAAAGTACGGTGACATGAATTCCATGAATACAAGAGTATAACAGCAAAGGGGAGAGCAAGGGATGAACCCAAGGAGAGAAAAGATACAAGTCGTGTGCAAGGGGGACTCCAAAAAAGGGGGCACTTGAACGAAGAATATAGGGGAGTGAGTGCCGTATCGGCTCTCTCTTGTCTTATCGTTTTTCCTGGTTTGGAAGTTAGCCGATGGTTCGAGTAAGGGGGATGAAGTGTCAGTGCTACAATGTCGGATGGCGAGCTTTCCTGAGAATGTTGTAGGATTCCACGCAGAGCTGAAGGTGAAATTTTCCAGCCCTCGCTGAAGAGTCCCATCGAGAGGAATAGAGATGTTTCCTGAGATGCAAAGAATCGAGTCCGTGATCGGCAGTAATTATGAAGACAGCATATAGCCCCTATGCTGGCGTAAGGACAGCCAAGAGACAAGAGGTAACCAGACATACACGTGGTACCGAAAGACGCCAGAAAAGGTTCGGTAAAGTAGAATTACTCTTTTTTGTGTTTAGAATTCCATAGAAGGGAAAAAATTACTTGTGAATGTAAATTATGAACATTATTCTAAAGACCTTTGTGGCCAGACTCTAATTAGAAAGTTAGTCCCTTTTTGAGAATAAGAAGAATTGTTTGGAAGAGGTCTTTTGTGTTGTATGTGATTGATTTGACATAACGAGATTAGGACTGTAGACTTATAGTAACTGAATAACATTAGAATGTTAGTTATATTATTTTATGAATAGCTTGCAGAAGGGAATTTTTAGCTTAACACCATATCATTTGCTATCTATCCCAATTATCAGTCACTGTGTCTTAAATGCTTTATAACCTTTGATGTAAATTTAAAGTGTGTTGATCTTTTAACTCGAATTTCCTTATTTAGTATTGAGATAAATTGAATATCTGAATTCCTTTAGTGTATTTTGTTTTGATATTCCAATAAACATGATTTTATTTGCCTATGCCTGACTACGATTCCGAATTACCGCTTATAAAAATAGAACCTATTTTGGCAGGTAGGAATTAGAAAGTGTACATAATCATAGATTTAGGTCACGACTGCAGTCTGAATCTATACAGCCGTATTAAAGTAAAATATAGTGTAAGAATGCCTCAGAATCTAGTACTGTCTCCCTGAGTAAGGATCTTTTCTGCTATAGGATACTGGCTGGCACAGCATAATATAAATTTGTCAGTATCTGAAGAGGAAACAATCCTAGATGTAAGTATATTAGGTCCAATATCTGAAGAAGTAAAATAGCGACTGAAACATAGAAAGGGAAGATAAAAAAATAAGAAAAACAATGACGTAACAATTCCTAAGCTTTCTTCAAAGCACATATTCAGTTTTGATGGTACCAACCTTTTACCCTACTCTGTCACTCCATTTACTTTTGCTCTTTGGAAAGACCTTTTCCAAATTTCTCCCCAAAGGATTTCAATGTTTAGCAGTTTTCAAAAAAGCACACCAACAGGTTCTTTCTTTCTTCTTAACACATACTTGCACATGGTGCTCTTGTGTTATAGGTTTCATGACCCATGACATGTGAAGCTGATAAAAAAAAACACTTAATTGAACATATTTTAGGATATTTCTCACAAAAACAAAAGATATACTTACCTACAAAGATTTTTCCATCTGGTAAAGAAGGATTCTGAATTCATAACAGTTGGTTCAAAAAATTTACTGACTGTAATGGGTAATTTTAAGTTAAGTTTTTGCTGAGAACCTAAATACCTAAAAAAAAAAAAAAAAAAAAAAACTATTAATTAAAAAAAATTTAAAGGTTTTACATTAATAGAATATTAACTTGATAATTAAATTTCACAATTTTTATTGTGGCAATTAACACTGATTATACTTAATTATGTATAAAAGTGCCTGGAGATGAGTTATGCATAAATTCTTATATGAGAACAATAAAACTTTTTTTTTACATATCAATTCTGGAAACTCATGAAATGTTTGAAACTTATAGCACATATATTATTATCATGGTTAAGTAAAGGTTAGATAATCCATGACCTCCTATAGAGACCAAACATGGAAATTTTCATTCTTGAGAGACACTTGTGACATTAAATTAAGAATTATAAACATGTTAACACAAGAACTGTTCCTATCAAGCCACTGAGGATAACCTGTTAGTTTCAGACTGAAATATTTGGCAAACATTAAAATATTCTTGTGTTAATGTGTTCATAATTCATAATGGAAATTTTCAGCCATTTCAGCATCCAGTAGAGTAGAATGTTTTTTAATTTCCACTGAAGTGGAGAGCAATGCTCACAGTGTCTATGGGATAAGACATGTTTAAGTTAACATCATCACTCAACTAACTTTCTAACAACATTTTCCTCTAACTTAGTTTCTTTGTCAGGTCACCAATATTGTTAGATCTTACATTTTGGTCTACTTGACACTTCTAACCATTAATCCACTTAGATCTTAGTCTTCTTAAATTAAATAACCTAAGATTTGCTGATGATATTCTTATTATTGTAAACAACATGGAAGATTTAAAAGAAATGATAGATCTAACAACTAAATTACTAGAAATTGGATTAGACATTAATTCTGAAAAACCAAAATAATGACAAACCGAAAAGGATACAATGAAAGACACAATGTAAACAATAAAGAAATTGAAATAGTAGATGAGTATATATACTTAGGAAAATTGTTGACAATGAAGAAACAAGGAGTCATGGAAGAAGTGAAAAAAGAATAGGGAGGGCAGCTTTTGGAAAAATTTTTGGAGATTTTTAAACAGCAAAATAAAACCTGAGAACAGAGCAAGACTGTTTTCAACCAATGTGCATTGCCTTATGACATATGGAGCAGAAACCTGGCCAATCAAAATGGAAATAATAGATAAAATGCAAAATACAGGAAGAAGAAGAATGGAAAGATGCCTGCTAAACATAAGACACAGAGATAAAATCAAAAATAAAGAAATAAGAGCTAAAACAAAATTTTTAGATATTAATGTCAAAAGTAATGGAAATGGGCAGGATACATTGCAAGACTCAGGGACAATAGATGGACAAAAGTTTTACTGGAGTGGCAGCCATATGAAGGTAAAAGATCAGCTGGAAGACCTGAAAGAAGATGGTCAGATGATATAAGATAAACAGGAAATCAAATCTTTGGCACCAACAAGCTCAAGATAGAAACAGATGGAGAGAATTGGGAGACACCTACATAAATTAGCTTTGCTCATGCATTATTGAATACTAACAGTGTCAGTACTATCCTAATATCTTCATTATTGATATGATTCTGCTACTGATGCCATCTATTCACTCCCCTAATTTTTCTCAAAAATAATATATGCAGTCTCTAGCCTTTGATGAACTATTTCTAAAACAGTTCTCAGATCCATAAGCTAAAGGTTTCAATACTATCTTATATAATAATAGCCAACTGCCTTCCCACCATACAGGCTTTGCATATTCACAGTTTATTTCCACATTCAACTTGCCATGTTCACTAAAAACTGTGCCTAAGGCCTTACAGGAGGACTTGAATAGATTGCATGAATGGGCAAGTAAGTGGAACTATGCTAAACATATGCTAAACAAGCTACACTACAATCAAACTGGTTTGTTTGTAATGTGAGGTTACTGACCAACCGCTACAACAATTGTTGGCCTGACCACTGGTGAAAAAAAAAATAAAATAAAAAATTATACATCAACACTAGAGTCCTATTATTAGTGTTATCTGTTGGTTGTAGAAATACATTGGGTGCAACAACAAGTCTATGTATCTATCTATATACATATATTAACATCATGATTATACATGTACATTCCAGCCAGTTGGTATGGAATGGTTTCTAATACTAGCTGAAGACTGGCTAGAGTCCTGACTTATGCTGGATCTTATATATTAGGTAGGCTGAATGTGTGCCATCCAGATCTTTGAAATTTTCATGCCATCTTTCTTGTTGATATTTGGGTGGTTTATCAGGATTTTGCAGGCTTCCTTAAATTTCCTTTCATACCAGGTTTTGTATGGTGTAAAGAGCAGGTTCTTTTCCAGTTGATTTGTGCAAGGTGTTGACTGTATGATCTGAGAGGCCTGCTTCACCATAATGGTTATATTTAATGTCTTATGTGTTCTTTCTTACGTATAGGGATTGTCCGTCCTATTTCACCAATGTAAGGTAAGTTACAGGTGCAGCAGATGCGATAGACTCCAGGATGTGCCAATGGGAGGAGAGGATCCTTAGAGGAGCTGAATATGGCTTTAAGTTTAGTGGGTGGCATTGAGGTTATAATGTTGTAGGATTCTGTTGATTTTTTCTGATAACCCTTTAATGTATGGGATGGCTATGGTTTTCTGTAATCTCGATTCGTTTTTGTTGTTGTTTTATGGAGTATTTTATTAATAGTATTTTTGTTATAGCCATTATTTATGAATGTGTCACTGATGATTTTTAGTTTTTATTTCAAGGCTTGCTGGTTAGAGCAAATTGTTGTAGCTCTGTTTTTAATGACTCCATATTTTTGTGATGGATGGTGGTATGAATTAGTGTGTATGTATTGGCCCGTGTATGTCGGTTTTCGGTAGACCGTGAAGGATAGACTGCCTGAAGGAAGACGTGTAACTAGTGTGTCTAGGAATGGGAGCGCGTTTGGATTTTCGATTTTGATGGTAAATTGTATGCGTTCGTGTTGTTTGTTCAGGTGGCTAAGGAATGTGTTTGGCATTTGTCACCCATGCGGCCAGATAGTGAACACGTCGTCAACATATCTAAGCCAGACTATTGGTCAGCGTGGTGGAATCAAGAGCCCTTTGCTCAAAAGTTTCCATGTAGAAGTTAACGATTGGGGGGGGGGGGGGGGGGAATAGTGGTGAGCCCATGGCTGTACAGCCATGGGCTCACCACTATTCCCCCCCCCCCCCAATAGGTAAAATTTGTTTTGCCACACGAAGTAACCGGACTGCAGTACGTGGGCCATAATGTCAGGTGGAAATTTGTTCTGTAGCAGGAGAATTATGTCATTTGTGAAAAGGGTGGAAACGTCGTCAAAACTGACTAATAAGTTATCTTTGTTGAGTGTTATGTTTTTAATTTTGTTTATGAAGTGTTGTGTGTTCTTTATATAGGAGGGGGAATGACCTAATAACTCCTTGAGTGTTAATGCTAATTTCTTGGCTAAGTGGTAATTAGGTCAAAGCAGCACATTTTGTTTGTGTATTTTCGGGACCCCATATATTCTGGGAGGGAGGGCATAGTGGGGTTTGAGTTTTTTTAACCGTGTCCAGTTAAAAAAACTCAAACAGAAACAGAACAGAAACATCTGAATCTTTTCTGGTGAAAACACAACAGGCCATCTTAAACGACCAACACACCTACCAAAAAATCCAAAATGATCCCACCCCCAACCTCATAAAACAAATCAACAGCACCCTATACAACTTAAAAAGTCAAAACAAGATAGACAAAACCACAATGAAAAACAACCCCACGTGCCCTTTATATGTTCGGGAACATCAAAATCCACAAAGACAGTTACCCGATTTGGCCTATAGTCTCCTACAAGAACACCACCACAGCACCCTTATCAAAATTCGTTGCCAAACTCATCAAACCATTACTTACAACGTCTAACTCTATGATTAAAAATACGGACGACCTATTCCAGAAAATAAATAACATTACTTCATCGCGAGATGATGTCCTCACCTCATTGGATGCAACTTCATTATACACTAATGAAGGGGATACAAATCCTTTGATGTTTACCTGCTAGTAAGCGAAACTCTAAGAACTAGGACTAAGATCTATGAGTTTCATACCGAAAAACTATCGGCAATCCAAATGTAAGTAACCACTTGGTAGTACAATACCAAGAATGCTAGTACAACACCTATAAGCTAGTATTCACCATGAACCAAAAATTAGCAACTCTCCTAAAACCCACTAAATCGCTCATGCACAAAGAAATATTTCAACCACAACGTAGTCTACAAATTTCCATGCCAAAAAAGACTGTGACATCACCTACACAGGCTCTACCATTAGGTCTTTATGGACTAGACTACAAGAACACTTCTGTGACTGTAACATCCCTATTCCGGAACATTTAAACACAAAAAAACAACGCAACATCAAAAACAAAAATAGAATACAGAGTACAGGGAAGACAGAAATAGCAGCTCACACCCTTGAACTGAAACGTATCCCGCAAATCGACAAGGCCATAATAATAGACAAACAAGACAACGAAACAATGCTTAGAATATCCGAAACAATAGCCATAAAATGTGACGAAAACTCAATCAACTTCCACCGACCCTACCTAATTTCCAAATGTTGGAAACTCCACAACTTACAAATCAGGTCATGCCTCCAACCAATAAGCAACAACAAATGCCCTTTTTTCGGCAGATACAACATGCGGTCGTGACATAGCCCTACACTCATCCCGAATATGTTCCGATGATGGACACACGACTGAAACGGCTCGCCCGTTAACGCTCTCCCCTGTCCCAGTTTTCCCATAAAAACCCTTCCCCAAAAAAGTGCCCTTAAGTATAATAATAATATATATATATATATATATATATATATATATATATATGTGTGTGTGTATATTATTTTAGAAAAACCCGGGTTTCAAAATTATTTTTCCCGCCTTGCGTCAAACATTTCCCCCACCCCCTTTTTTTTAATAGCATAACAGCAGAAATATGGAGAATGAATAAAGTCATCCTAGCATCTAAACAAGGTATGTACAAAATTTTCTTCCTCAATTATTCTGCAATATTTTCCTTTAAAATACACTTATAATGCCCTAAAAATTTCTTGAGTGAAAAAGCCAAATGTATTTAAAATAAGGGACACTCCTAAACAAAAACAGGCTATAATAGCTGTAAAAATAATATATATATATATATATATATATATATATATATATATTGTTTTTTTTTTCAAAGTTCAAAGAAGTTTTACAATAAGCTTGAAACTTTGCAATAAATTTTAGCTTTTAAAGTAAGCAATGTGGAGCTTGTTGTGAAGCTTGAGAGAGAGACTTATTTTTCATGATATTAACAACACCACACAATTTTATCAAAGAGATGTTTTATTAACTTATATTTTGCTGATTTTCAACTCAGCATCATCAGAGCATAATGCACTTGTACACGCGACAGTGAGTGAGTGAAACAATGTAATTGCAAAGGACAAAAGATCTTAAGTCCTATTTTTGGCGCCCTCTAACGGAAAAAAAAAAAAAAACAGCTATGCAGGAGTTTCTCTTAGGATAACAGTCTCCCAAATGTTTTGCAAATTAATGCAATCATATTTGTTAAGGTTGGGAGAATTCTTCAAAGCCATTGCTGACTCAAAACATAATCTTTCAGATCTATAACAACTTTTGAATAGCACATTAGTTTTCTTCCATTTAATCCTGTATGAAGGAGTGTCCAAAGCGTGGTCTGCCAGTCCCGACTTGCCATAGTAATAGTAGCGAATGTATTTTTCATGTTCTTCCAGGCAGACGTTAACTGATCTTCCTGTTTGCCCATAATAGGCCAAGTCACAGTCACAAGGAATTTCATACACTCCTGGGTGTGCTAAAGGGTGAAGTTTATCCTTAGGGGAGCGGATCAAAGTTGCCAGCTTGACATGAGGTTTGAAAGTGGTGCAAAGGCCATGTTTCATCAATACTTTGGCTATCTTTTCTTATGTACCTCTGATATAGGGAATGGAAATAGTCATGTTGTATTCTTGTGTATTAGGAGAGGGCAGAGTAATGGGCCTATGTAGTATTTTATCTATTTTGTAGGGATTATAGCTGTTGGCTAAGAACGTATGGTGCAGATATTGGAGTTCTGTGGTAAGAGTTGTATCATTAGAACAAATGGCTCTGGCTCCGTGTGTAAGTGTTTTTAAAATGCCGTACTGTTGGACTGGATGATGATGTGATTGTTTATGTATGTATCTTCCTCTGTGTGTGTGTGTAGGCTTTCTGTAAATAGAAAAAGATAGTGATCCATCTGAAAGGCGGATGACTAATATGTCAAGAAATGGTAAACCGTTATTTGATTCTTTTTCTACTGTGAAGTCGAATTTTGGGGTGTTGGCTGTTTAGGTAGGTGACAAACGCATGCAAAGTGTCTTGTCCATGGGGCCAGACGGCAAACACATCATCTATATAGCGTAACCACACTTGTGGCTTGTATGTAGCTGTGGTAAGTATTTTGTTTTCAAAGTGTTCCATGTAAAAATTTGCTAACGGGGGGGGGGACCCATAGCAGTACCATTAATCTGTTTGTAGAATTTACCTCCCCATGTAAAGTAACCTGCATTCATGGTAAATTTAAATAATTCAAAAATATCAAGGAGAAATTTAGACTTGATTAAATCAAGAGTGTCCATAAGTGGTACATTGGTAAATAAAGAGGTGACCTCAAAACTAACCATTATGTCTGAATTTTTTAGGATAAGATTTTTAACCAGTGTTTTGAAATGGACTGAATTTTTTACAAAAGTAGAGGAGTTGCCAGTAAGGGAGGCAAGCGGCTTGGCTAAATGCCAGGCCAGTTTATATGTGGGACTATCTATGCTATCGACTATGGGGCATAGGGGGATATTAGTTTTGTGGATTTTTGGTAATCCATAAATATGGGGTGGTTTAACATGAATTGGTTTTATTTTTCTGATGATTTCTTTGGGCCATGATGTCACTCTTTTCAGTAATTTTTGGACTTTTTTCTTTTGAGACATCGCAGGGTCTCGATGTATAATTTGATACGTGGAACTGTCACATAGGAGATCTTGCATTTTTCTGTTATGCTCTTCTTGATTCATGATAACTGTTGCATTTCCTTTATCAGCTTTTGCAATAATAATATTTTTATTATTATATATAACTTTTTTAGGGCAGTTATTTGATTACGTGGCATATTGCTTTTTGAAGGCTTAGCCTTGTTTAGAATACTAGCTATATCTAGTCATACGTTATTGGCCATTGCCAGCGGAAGATTGTGGATACGACGTTCTACTTTCATCATAGTTTCTAGTTTAGGAATTTGTTTGGGTGTGACGGCAAAGTTATGTCCTAGACTGAGAGCGTTCTTGGTTTCTTCAGTGAGTGTTTCCAACCACGTAGTCTCGTCAAAGTAGCAGTCGGGACTTCATATGTTGGCACTGTTGTAGGAGTTCATATTTCTTTAGGTGTCTGCTTTTTACTTTTGTGAATTCTTTTTTTGCTGCGACTTCGGAGATGTGATGTAGGACTGTCCACATTTCAGGATTTAACACATTGATTAGTTCTTGTTGTAGAGCTGTTTAGCTTACTAAGCTCTATGCGAGTAGCGGTGATTTGTTCTCGGAGAAGTGCTAAACTCGCCCATTTATAAATATGATGTGCCTTTGCCGATTGTTACTTTTCTTGTTACAATCGTATGTTACAAATGTAAACATTCTGATGGAATGATATCTGAACGATATCATTCCATCAGAAAAGATGGAATGATATTGTTGTTGTGGCATCGTTTAAGGAAGGCTAACCTGTTCAATTTTCTGGACAATTTCAGTTTCAATTTACCGAACCATCGCACTTTGTATACAATATCTTCTCCATGCAGAATCAACAATCTAACAGATAAGCTTAGGTGTTGACTGTTATTCATGACTTATTTTTCAGTATTAACAACACCACACAATTTTATCAAAGAGATGTTTTATTAACTTATATTTTGCTGATTTTCAACTCGGCATCATCAGAGCACAACGCACTTGTACATGCGACAGTGAGTGAGTGAAACAAGGGGGAAATTTAGACTTGATTAAATCAAGAGTGTATGAGTGGTACATTGGTAAATAAAGAGGTGACATCATGAAAAATAAATCATGAATAACAGTCAACACCTAAGATTATCTGTTAGACTTGAGAGAGAGAGAGAGAGAGAGAGAGAGAGAGAGAGAGAGAGAGAGATAATATAATACATATTGTATATATCCAGATGGTCACATGCTATGTTAAAAAAGAAGACAATTCCTTAAGTCTTTTGTGATTCAACAAATAAATTTAAAGGTTCATATATTCAATAAGTTATACATTATATGCCATGTATAATAGCCATATGTGTGCATCCATGGCCACATACACAACTTTTAACCAAGTGAAATATCCCATTTGTATCTAAATGTTTGTCACGTGCATTATTAGAACATATCAAAAATATTTATTTTATTTTATTAGCACGCAAAGCACTGTTTAGAGATGTTATGTTAAGAAGATTTATAGATTTTTTTTTTCTCGTTCATCAAACACTGTATTTTTCCAAACAAAACTCCATATGTACAAAAAAGATAACAGAAAACAGTGAAAAAAAAAGAATACAGTGAGTATGATATCTACATTCTATGTTATAATAAATTTTTCAATATGTACTTACTTTCATAATTTTTCTATTTAAATATGGTTAATATTTACCTGCAGTAACTGCTGAAATAACCTATTAGTTTTATATAATTTAGGTGCTTAAATGTGTTCAATTTAAACCAAAATCAAAATGCTCTCAAATTTTAGAAAAGCTTCTAAATATCAAATGAAATCTATTGTTTCTATATGCATTTAGTTTGATAAACAAGGCAATACTAAATGGTGATTATCAACTTCTGTAGTATGCACTGTTTTCATAACAAGTATAATCTACTACAGCACATGTTAGTACTGTGGCAGGTTTAAGTCAGATAAGCTGAGAACCATGCTCTAGAGATCAAACTTAGTCTATTCTTATGCCACTTCTGATCTTTAATAAGTACAGGGAAAGATGTTATATCAACCAATGAGATTTATCTACCACCTACCAACATATTTTCACAACTCGCAGTGCCATTCCACAGCAGGATTCACTGGAACTGCCATTTGCTGCAAATCAATGACAAGGACCTGTTTCTTTAAACAAACAAAAAAGAAAATGACTGCAGACAACCATAAAATTTTAGGTGCATTTTGTAATTGCATCCTAGACTCATTTTTGGTATAGTACTGTAAATGATTTTGTTTGCCTAATGCAGTATTACCATTAATAACGGTCTACATGAAAGAAAAAATGTGAATCCTAAAGCCCAAAATTTTATTAAATTCCATCCAGTCAGAGCAGTGTCATTACAATACATAGCTGAAATATTTTGTCCCTTTTTGCTCTGCAAATGGTCTAAATGAAACAAAAATTGAAATGGCTTAACAAATTTTTGAGGATTTCAATAACAATTTCAGTAAAATCCATCTAGCTAGAGTCCAGTAATAACCACCTATTCAAGTTATACAGGGATAGACAAAATGTACAGACAGATGTCTGGACAAACAAAATAATCTAATAGTTACTTATGTATTATGTATACTTTTTATGCTTTTCAACAATGCCTGCAAGTATAAAAATACTGGCTATCTGGACTTGTTCCTGCATATCTTGACTTATTGTTGACTGACTTATTTGTACAATCAAAGCAGAATAACATAAGGAAACTAATTTTTCTATTCACTGATATCATATTCATACCCAACAAATAGTAAAAAAGGTAACAATAATAATCAATTTTGCTATGGTCACATACTTACACAAACTGCAAAATAAGGGAAGGAACATCTGCAAAATCTTCAATACATTCAATATTAAGCTGTTGTTGAAGTTGGGCTCCAGCATCTACCAAAGGCTCAACTGGTTTCACCTGAATATTTAACTCTGAGGACTAGGGTAAAGGAAATTCATTTTTCCAATAAAAAAAAAAAAATGCTGTATTTATAGTATATTAGTCATAATGAATAGACCACTATAGCAAATTTCTTTTAGCACAACACTTTACCTATGGAAAATTTGTTAATACTTTTTAGTAGTTTTATATAGATTATAGTGAGTGAGTTTGTCATAGCAGCATTTGCTATAGTGAAAAATGACAATATAAAAATTCTTAGAACTTTTATATTCTTTTGTAAGTTGAAATTTAAATATTTGACTGACTAATATTTGCACTTGACATCCTGGATCAAACTTCAATGTCCTCTTATATCTCAAAAATTAACCAGAGAAGTGAACATTAAACATGCACTAAATCATGTGCATGTATAATGCATGTACATGAAACCTCATTAATAACACAGAGAAAAACTACATATAAGAAGAAAATACTCTTATAAAATTTTTGCCATGCATGATATATGGATGGCAAGAATTTCATCAAATTCATTTTCACCATGAACTTAACTGGAAATTTAAGTGTAAGAATACCTAAAAGAAAATTTAACAATGCTAATGTGAAATCATAAGTTTGAATAGAGCAGCAATCTGACGACTAAAGTCCTAATAACAGCCTTTAGTTTATTTTATGTTTTTTTTTTTGTTGACTTTATGAATATAATATAGATGATGAATAACATCTAATGTATACTCTTGTTGCACACCTGATTTAACATCAAACCATCTTCCTGTACCTCCTTCAATTTCAACTGCTGATTTACAATTCAAATAGAGACTATGTATTGCTTGATATAATGTCCCATTTACACAATATAACTGCAGCATTTTGAACAGCTTTCCTCTTGGCACCTTGCCATATGCCTTTTCTAGATCTACAAAACTTAAATACAGATCCTTGTTATATTCCCATGATTTCGCAACTTTTTGTCTTAAAGTGAAAATCTGATCCTGACAACTTCTGTTTGGCCAGAACCCAGCTTGTTCTTCTCCATGCTCCTCCTTTACAATTTTTCTTAGCTGTTTCTCAAAAATACTTGCATAAATCTTACCAAGAATACTGAATAGAGAAATTCCTTTGTAATTCCCACATTCAGTGTAATTCTCTTTTTTTTATAGATGGATACATGAACACTGTACTCCAATTATGTGAAATTCAGCATACAGCATTGGGCAGATAAGGGTAATGTTATCTGTGAGCGTCAACATGGATTTGTGAAGGGGTGCTCTTGTTTTAGTAATATGCTAGCCTTTTATAATAAAGTTACAAGAGTAGTAGATGAGGGAAAGGCATATACTGCCATTTTCTTGGATTTAGCGAAGGCATTTGACAGGGTGCCACACGATAAGCTGATATTTAAGTTGCAACACATGGGTTTGGATGTCAGGTTGGTCAACTGGATATTGGATTGGCTGTCCGATAGGTATCAGAGAGTTGTGTATGGTGGGGCAGTTTCAAAGAGGCAGAGGGTTACAAGTGGGGGTCCAGTACTGGGACCTGTACTGTTTAACCTTTATATCAATGCTATTGTCAGTGGATTGCAAGGGGATAGTCAGTTGTTTGCAGATAATGGGGAGGGTTATTAGTAATAGTGCAGATGTGGTAGCCCTGCAAGAGGATTTGAATAAGCTAGACAGATGGGGGCAATGAATGGGGGGGTGTCGGTTTAATGCAGCAAAATGCAAGGGCAATGAATGGGGGGGTGTCGGTTTAATGCAGCAAAATGCAAGGTCTTGAGGTTTGGGACACATCGATGGGATGCTGCATACTCTATGGGAGGAGATATACTGGAGGAAGTAGGGCAAACAAGAGATCTGAGGTTGATGATTGATAGAAACCTGAAATTTAGGGGACATACTGTAAAGTGCAAAGGTGGTGAAGGTAACACAGAGGATTGCTGCAATAACGAGAAGGATGCTGACCTGCAGAGATAAAAGAGTTATCATTCCGTTGTATAAGACCCTGATCAGACCACACTTAGACTATTGTTTTCAGATTTGGTTCCCAGGATTTGAAGGGATAAATTAACTGTGGAAAGGGTACAAAGGCAGATAACAAAGATGGTTTCAGGACTGCACAATGTTATGAGGATCAGCTGAGGGAATGTGGACTGCAGAGTTTGGTGGATAGAAGGAGGAGAGGTGACATGATTGAGACTTTTTAAACTGTTGAGACTTGGTTACAGGGTTGAGACTGGGGAGCTCTTTTGCTTGGTTACAGCAGGAAGGAGTGATGACAAGGGGCCATCCCTGGAGTTATGAAAAGAAACTGTGAGCAAGAGAGTGAGGAGTGGTTTCTTTGCACGGAGGGTGGTTGAACCATGGAATGCATTGCCTGATAGAGTGGTGAGAGCGAGAAAGGTCAGTGAGTTTAAGGAGTGGTATGATAGACTTTGTGTTTCCTAGGAGGGACTTCCAATGATGAGTCTTGATAGCCTTTCTGTTTCCTTGGAAGGACCTCCCACAATAAGTCTTTTGACTCCATGGAGGCTTGAATAATAATAATAATTCAACCCTTCGACAAGGCCTTCTGAATTATGCAGTTTAGCCACTGTAAAACTTTTATACCTCCATATCTTAGCATTTCTGGTCAAATACCATCTACTCCAGCTGCCTTTCCATGTTATTCAGATTTGTAATAGCTTTTTCTACTTGAAGTATAGATATATATAATTCCAGATGGCATGCATATTGAGTGTTTTCTACCACCATGTTGTCAGTGCTTATTTCATTTAGCAATTTTTCAAAGTAATTACTCCATACACCAAGAATATCTTTATCCTCAGTTTTTGTGTTCCCTTTATCTTCATCTATTTTGTGTAATATAATTTATTAGTATGCTGGCAATAAATTTATGTCCACATTTGGCTGTATTCATGAAAATATTTTCATATACAGGTAAAAATATAGTTCATCCTTAGCTTTTGGATACCAGTGTACTTCTTCTTGTTAGTCAGGACTTCTTTAACTTCTTGAGTCTTCTATGCTCTTTTTCTCTTGCAGAGAACTCCACTACATGCTTTCTTGAGGAATCAATGTTTTCTTTAGATTTTGCCACTGGGTAAAGTGATTCCTTTTTTCAAGTTTCTTTATTTTCTCTTCTCAATAATAATAATTCTATATTTATATACAATCTGCATTTGAGAGCTGCTCAAATGTTGTTTTTTTAAAAAATGTGCACATATTTCTGTTCAATGTGATATCTCCTCAGGGCATAAAGATTCATTGCAGAAGAGCATTCTACACCACACATTCCACTATTTACAACTCTATATAATTCACAATCCATATACTATATCATTTACTACCCACTAATAGTATTTTTGTCTGTTAATTGCATTTGGCCAATTTGTCCTTATGCGGGATGAAAAATGTGAGCCTTCAGGAGAAAACACTCTACACTGCTGCAAGTGATTGGCTATTTCATCTCCAATTGAAAAAAAAAAGTTCATATAAAAATGCCTCTCATCAACAAGAACTGAACCAACTGAACTGAACAAGAAGTCTTTTCCAATGAAAGGGTGCTCACTCTTATAACTACACTATGAACATGCTTATCCTGCTAGAAACTAATGATCGCTTTTTCAAATCCCATGTATACTTTTCTATCTCAAACCAGTTTGAAGATATTGCTATAACTATTATATGGGTATTTTCATGAAGTCAGAAGACTCAATGCAGAAGGCTAATGCTAACCATTACTTGCACAATACCTATTCTTAAATTCAATCATTGTCAGAGTACTCACAACTAGTTCTGGCAATCCATTTCACTCATTTACCACTCTCCAAGGGAAAAAAATGATCTCAACACACTTTTATTATTATTATTTATACGAGTACTCCAAGGAGTTAAAAGACTCTCCAAATAAAAAACCTAGTCTGCATACCCTTACTAGCCACAATCTTAGACAACTAACACTTCCAAGTGTGATCCCTTGTTTTCCCCCTGCTCCCCATTTATTGAAAAATTTCTTTTGTGTCAATCTTATAGAATCCTTTTAGTAACTTATAAGTTTTTATCATATCCCCTTTCCTCTAAACCTAAAATCTATCCTCATAGGACACATGCCACAGACCTGTTATGAACTTGGTCACTCATCTCTGAATCCTCTCCATCACCTCCTGGTTCCTAGAAATGCAGGTGACCAAATCTGTGTCAGTAGTCAACATGTGGCTGAATCACAGCCTTATACAGAATAATAATATTATAATCTCCCTATCTTTACTGGTCAATGTGTTCTTCAACATTCAAGCAATCCTCAGAGCTAATTTGCCAACTCTTGCAATATATCCTCTGAATTTTAAATCTCTATCTACCATCATCCCCAGATCCCTAGCTATATCAATTTCCTGTAATATATTACCATCAATATGATATGAAGTATGTAATCTTTTCATTGCAAAGTGCATTATCTTACATTTTACAACATTAAATTGTCAACCATTGTCCTTGGTCCACACAACCAAATATTTAAATCATCCTACAAGGTATCTATTATCATCTTTATCAACTATTGCCCTCGCTAGTTTTGTATACACAACTGAATATCTTCCGCTATATCATTAATGTATAAATTAAAAGGTAGTTTAATTTATACATTAAATCAATATATTTAAATCACCCTCGCAGGATGATTTAAATATATTGGTTGACACCACCGTCTGATGTCTATCAGCCTCATATCTATTTCCATTTGATCCAACTTAGGTAATAATTTTCCACACAGTATGCCATTCGTAGACAACATGTATTGTTCAATACATGACAGAGAGAGAGAGAGAGAGAGAGAAAGAAAAAAACTAGAGGGTCACTTAAAAAACTAGTTCTCGCTCCCTTCGTCATATATTGAATTTTCTTTTATGTCAATCTCATAGCACCCTTTTAGTAACTTATAAAGTTCTAGCATTTTCCCTCTTTTCTGCCAACAGCCAAACTTTGCAACTCACATACCTTCAACTGATCCACAGAGGGCACATTCCACAGGCCTGTCACCAGCTCGGTCACTTGTTTCTGGATCCTCTCCACCACTTCCATATCCTCAAGAAACCTAAGTGACCAAATCCATGTGCAGTAGTCAAGACGTAGACAAATCATAGCATTATAAAGAAGGGTAATAACCACCTATCTTTACTTATTAGGATGTGTTTTTCACCATCCCAGTAATCCTTGAAACTATTTTGCCAACTTTTTTGCAACATGTCCTCTAAACTTCAACTATCAACTGTGTCTATCATCACCCCCCTATATTTATCAATTTCCTGCAATCCAGTACAATGAATGTGATACACAGTATGTAATCTTTTCAACCCAAAGTGCAAAGTGCATAACCTTATATTTTGCAATATTCAATTGACAACCACTATCCTATGGCCACAATGCCAATTTATTTAAATCATCCTGCAGGATATCTACATTCACCTTTATCAATACTGCCATCACCAGTTTTGCATCATCAGCAAACAAGTAAATATCTACCCTTAAATCATTCCCTATATATATATATTTAATATACAAATTAAACAGTGGTGACCCTAGTCCATAGCCTTGAGACACTCCACTATGAGAATTGAGGAAGACAAACTGGAGCTGACCAGCATTACTAACTATTATAATAACGGAATTAACTCACATAAATTATTCTTTATGCGTAGAATTTTCACCTGAGAATCACAGGCATCATCAGTACAGGTAATACAAGGCTAATTAAACAATAACTGTTATATTCACAAAGCGCCACCTAAGTAGCTAAGGTTAAATTTCCTAAATTTATTTAATTATTATTATTATTATTTATTTATTTTATTTATTTTTAATTATTTAAATTTAATTATTTAGTTATTTAATTATTTAGTTATTTAATTATTCAATTATAATTATTTAATTTTTTTTTTTATATAAATATATATATGTGTATACAATTATATGTTAGGAAAGATTTGCTGCTTTATAAAGTACTATCTCCCACAAGGGGGAAAGACGTAGACCATCGGATCTGTTTAGGTTAGGGGAGTGAAGTAATGTTTCACATGTTTCTTTGTATAGCCGTTCCATTAGGAACTGACTTTTGTCTTGTTCCACTTAACTCTATGTCTGGTGTTGATGGCATGTTCTGCAATTCCAGTCTGTTCGGGTTCAAGGTACTGGATGTACGACTGGTGTTCTTCTTCAGGTCCGGTTAGAAGAACACCAGTCGTCCATTCAGTACCTTGAACCCGAACAGTCTGGAATTGCAGAACATGCCATCAACACCAGACATAGAGTTAAGTGGAACAAGACAAAAATCATTCACAAAAGTCGGTTCCTAATGGAACGGCTATACAAAGAAACATGTGAAACATTACTTTACTCCCCTAACCTAACCAGATCCGATGGTCTACGTCTTTACCCCCCTTGTGGAAGATAGTACTTTATAAAGCAGCAAATCTTTCCTAACATATAATTGTATACACATATATATATTTATAAAAATATATATAAAAAATTTTAAATTATTAGAATTGAATAATTAAATAATTATTTAATAATTAAATAAATAAATAAATTTAAATAATTAAAAATAAATAAATAATAATAATAATAATAATAATAATAATAATAATAATAATTAAATAAATTTAAGAAATGTAACCTTAGCTAATTAGGTGGCGCTTTGTGAATATAACAGTTATTGTTTATTTATCCTTGTACCTGTACTGATGATGCCTGTGATACTCAGGTGAAAATTCTACGAATAAAGAATAATTTACGTGAGTTAATTCCGTTATTATAATAGTTAGTAATATGTCTACTCACGGTATTTCCTTACTGAAACTTATGAAAAATTTCAATGTGGATATAGCAGCGGAACTGGGTAGCATGTCAATCCATGTGCTACGAGAATATGCAAGAGACTGGTGTCTGTCTGTCTGTCAGCTCCTCCTATCCTCCAATCCATGCCAATCAGCTTCATATCCAATCCTCTTTGTTCCAACTTCTGTAATAGTTTTTCATATGGTATTCTATATAACCAATTCCTTTATCTAATTCTGCTGTCACTATTATAAAATGTGCATAAATTACTAAGGGAGAACCAAACTTTCACAAAGCTGTGCTGCCCACTATAGAGTATCATATTCCTATTTGTCCATCCATTCAAGTTTACCTTTAACTAACTTTTCCAATACTTTGACGACCACCCTTGAGATACCAATTGGTCTATAATTTGCTACTTCTCTCTTGGAGCTACCTTTATCTAACAGAATTATCATTCCTCTTTCCATTCCCTTGGAATTTTGTTAGAGCAGAAATTTAGATTAATCAATTTTATCAGGAGCATTGCCAATTCTCTTGAGTATTCTTGTAGTACATGGACTGACATGCTACCCAGTCCCACTGCTATATTCACATTGATATTGTTCAATATGCTGGGCATCTCCAGTACATCTTCCTCAATTCTCACATCTCTCCCTGAACCAGATGATACTCCCTTGCAAACTTACCACTTAGTAACTCAACTATTTCTTCTGCTTCTGTCTCATTCTAACCTTCACTAATTAAAGTTACCATTCTTCCTCTTACTTCCTAGCTACATAAATAAAAAATACTCTTTTGTACTTTGGCCTGTTTAGCTAATTTTCTCTCATAATCTGATTTGGCTTTGGTTACTATACTACTCATCCTTCTTGCCTGCACTGTGTACTGATCATGAGTATAGTAATCACCTTTCTCTTTATATTTCCTCCACAAGTTTTCCTTTCTTGCAGCTCCTGCTTTATATCCCCGCTCATCCACTTAATTCCCCATTTGGTTTATCCTCCTGATCCTAGGTAGGCAGTCTGATACTGATTCTCTCAAACAATTCCTGACAATATCCCATGCACTTACATCCTTTCCTTGTAACTTCTGAAGCCATGAAACATTGCTCCAAGCTGGCTCCTAAGTGTGTTGTAATTACCCATTTTGCAATTCAACACAAATCCTTACTTGACTCAGAATTCCACCTGTTTAGCAAAATCTCAAAACAAGACTGCATGGTCACTTTCCTTGATCAGAGGCAGAGTGCCTCTGATCAAGGAAAGTGATCATGGGATACATCTGATCTGATGTATCCCATGGTTGTGGATACATCTTCTGATGCTATTACCAGATCAGGCACTCTCAAACTCCTGGTCCTCTTCATCACATGCTGTTTCATGCAGTTATCCCTGAATAACTGTATATAAAATCCTATTTCCATTTTCCATGTGCTCTTTCCTACCTCCACTCTACATCCCCAATGTGGAAATCCCAAATTATAATAAATGCTCAGACTGAACTCATTATATAAAGTATCAAATATAAAAATCAATAAGACTTCTTATTCTGTGTATTCTCTAAATGTATATTTTTATGTTTGCACATGATGTTATTAATGTAACATTCATGTCCTTAACTGAAATCCAGTAGAAAGTTGCATTATTATTAGCTAGGATCTTTTTCTGTTAATTTTTCCAAAAAATTTCTGTATGTCATTTTTTGCTCAGCTGTTTAGTTTTCCAATGGGATCAAGCTTCTACATCAGTTACCCCAAATACTCATTCATAGAGATGTCAACAAATTCATATATTCTTGAAGTGAAGATATAATTCTGAATTTCAAGTTTATTTTTTAATTCTGTCAAAAAGCAATATCGAATACATGAAAGGCATTTTAAAGGAAAAATACCTGCTCTAAAATATTAAGGATACTAAGTGATAGTTCTCCAGGACATGAGACACTTGGAGTAAAACTATGAAATGGATAGTTGGTCTTATTTCCATAAAAAAGACTAATTCTTCCAAGATTGTGTCTATACTCTGATTTTACTCCAATTTGCAACAGGTCATTTTCAAACAGCACTCCATTATTTTTACATACAAATCTATAAAAAACAGATAAAATAAATGATATAGTTATATATATATAATAAATTAGAAAATCTTATTATGTTATTAAAATAAATCTATGAGCACTTTGCAAAAATGAATATTTATTCAACTTAGAAATGGCTCTAAAATGCTCTAATTTCAGCAGTGTTAACTATTAAAATGAATTGAATTAATCCTCTTAATATGAATGGTCATAAAAAAAGCAGAAATAAACATACCATTCTTATACATATCAGTTAGAACTACTGATTTTAATTAACAGGTGAAAAGAATATTTCATATTAGCATAAAATGCATATTACCAATGAAAAGAATTTACAAAAACTTTTCACAAATGCAAGGAAACATATTTTCAGACATCTCTAAGTTGAATAAATAGTCCCACCTAATGAAGATTTCAATAAATAGTCCCACCTAATGAAGATTTCTAAAAAACTTCAGACAATACAAGAAATCTAAGAGATTATGTTTTCTAGTTATTAAGGTCTCAAATAATCTACTAATTTGAGCTTCTCTCCCTTTCTGTCCCCACCCCATTCCTAGATATAAGGATTTTTTTTTAAAACACACAAAGTTTTTTTTTTAACCAATGATGCATTTCAAGATTACAACTAGACTTTTACATGACCATCACCACTTCTTTATGACATGCAAAATGCAAAAACAAATTTTATCTAAAACCACAAACAATGTGGTTTTAGACAAAAAAATAAAAACATATCACTGAGTAAACTGAATCTAAAATCAACTAGGCATTTATCTGACTCATAAACTGAAAACCTCGGTGAGACATCATTAAGTGTCTATGGACATAATCGTATTCACCTGATCATGCTCACAAAAGCATAACAGAGGCATAGCGAAAAAGATGAATTCTTACATTCCAGTTTCCATTCTGTTTACCTAATGTGCTATAGAGAACTGAAAAAAAAAAAAGAAAAAGTGATGAACATTAACCAAGAATATATTTAATAAAAGTGAAAACTATCTATCTCTCTCTGTTCAATCAGTGTCTTGCAAATTTTGGAGACAAAAAGCAAAATATTTGCATTAGATTAAAATAATGTGGTTCAGATATAAAGTGAATAATATGCATCATGGACATAAAGTTCCAACAAACTTAATTCTTATCTAAATATGCCAGGATTTTTATTCCAAAAAAAGAAAGAAAGCGCTCACTTTGTTTATATGGGCAAACTTTTGAAATATGGAAATTCTGGTAGAAAAGCATATACATTAGCTATTCGTTACTATTATTTTTCAGGAAATTACAATGTATACTCAATATTAATTATAATAACTTAGATTAATACTTCACATATTTTGGCAACATTACATTGCCATCTCTGGGGGATCACAAACAATGATATGTGCACATAGGCACTAACACTTGGTAAATAAGGCTGAAGCCCCCTCCCCCTAGTTGGTTAAATTAGGTGGTCTTAACTTGGGCTGAAGCTCTGAGGATGAATGCTTCCCAAATTTCTTGAGGTTTGGAAAGTTTCTCAAGGCCGAATCAGATTTCAGAAATAGTTTCTCGTGTTTGTATTTGATGCGGTGCAATAGTGGCCTTCTTCTAGCATATCCTGTGGTAAGTGCCTAAAGCATGGTCAGCAAACAATGAAGTTTGCTGACCACGTAATGGTTTGCTGACCATGAAATGGCAGTAATGGTGGAACCATTACAGCCATTTCATTGCTTGTGATCCCTGAAGATGGCAATGTAATGGTACCAAAACATCAGAAGTATTAGTTAAAGTCATTATAATTAATATTGATTATACGTTGTAATTTCTTGAAAAACAATAGTTATGAATAATCAACATATAAGCCTCTCTAATAGAATTACCATTATCCACAGAGATTCCATCGCACGCAAGGCTTATTAGTATGGTAAGCTGAAGCTTTCCATACAACTGCTGGGCTAGCATATCATAATGAATTGTGTTAAACAGAAATACCAGTTTAATTAACCAAAGGCTCTCTGCATATACAGGTGCACTAGCTTTTTATGGGAACAGATTGCCACTACTCACGTTCTTCTTGCCAACACCAACGAAGCTATGCACGCATTGGAAGAGGACCTCACTGCTACACTGAACGTCGACCTTCGGATTATCCTTGCCAATGTCTCAAACACTTTAGCAAACAAAGAGTTTGAAAACATAAGATGTCAACACATCAAGCAGTTTAACAATTTTTAAAAAACTTTCAAACTTCAACAACCTCAAAAATTACTGTAGTAAACTTATCATCCTGAAGCAACAGCATACTCACTAGTGGTCACAACTATGCACTAGCACTTAAGAAAATTCCTTCAGAAGAAATAATGATCCAAGCAGAATGAGGTATCCTCAGCCTTCCTACCCACATTGCCAATTTTTCATGACTAAGTCCAGCCAGTGTACTTAGTCATGAAAAATCAAAGAGCAACTCTTAAAGAAAGAATATGAAGCTCTAACAGAAATTAAAAACAGTAACATAATAGTAATTACCAAAGCAGATTAGGGGGAATGTCACTGAAGTTTTAAACCAGTAAGCTTGCCTTCTTACTTTGAAATCACTCTACCTTTGTTTAGAATATAATCCCACCAACACAGAGATCAAAACCCTTTGCAGGCTCCTTAAAAAGGTCACCTCTTGGTCTGAGGAAGTCACCAATAAATTAAAACCACTTAACTCCCCCCCCCCACACACACACACCAAGATATATGGGCTACTAAAAATCCATAAACAAAATGCCATTACATCCTATTGTGGATGGCACTGATTCATCCACATAAAAATTAACCACACATTTAGCCAAAGTGCTCTCACAATATACTACCAACTGACATAATGGTCAGTTTTGATATTTTCTCTCTATTCGCTAAAGTCCCACTGAAAGACACCTTAGACCTTATCCAAGCTATATTTCCTCCTTCTCAGCTGTTTCAGTTGACCATGAACTCTAGCTATTTTGTTTGGCAAGGAAAATTCTACAAACAGATAGAAGAGAACAGTCACGGATTCTGTTTCTCCACCCCTGGCCAACTTCTTCATGGAGACCTTTGAAGAAAAAGCCTTAAACTCTGCCCCACATAAATCCACTGTTTGGCTATGCAATGTAGATGATGCATTCTCCATTTGGCCTGGATACCCAGAACATTTTCTTAACACATATGCACAATCAACATCCAGTTTATCTTAGAAAAGGAAAAAACAACAACTGCTTCATAGATACTCTGATTACATGCCATCCTGATGGATCCATTCTCCAGTTACAGATAATCCACACATACTGTAGATATATTGACCAGCAGTCACTCCCCTCCCTCCCAACAATATGGGATTATAAAAACCCTATATAACATGGCAAAATTAATCAGTTTGATTATCAGTGCCCTAACTACTGAACTTGATCACATTCTCTGCACTTTCTTAGCCAATGGATACAATCCCACAAAATATTAAAACCCTGGTAATCGTAACCCTACCCTTCACATTCAGAGCAGAGATCACACGAAATCTATCGCCATTCCATATATCTGGGGCACATCTGAAAAGTTAACAAAAATCCTAAACAAATGCAACCTTACAATCACTTATAGACCACATAATAAATTGGTATCCCTTATTCGCTACACCAAAGACCAACCACAGAGACCTATCGGGTCCCTTGAGGTTGCAAACTGTCCTACTATAGGTAAGATAGCCGATATCAGAATTTCTGAACACATGGACTACATCAGTTCCAACATTATAGCCACTCTGGACTTGCTGACCATGATATCGACACTAACCACAGAATACACTCTACTGCACCATAGCAAATACAAATATAAGGGGCTATTCCTGGAATCTGATTCAGCCCTGAGAAACTTTCCAAATCTCAACAAATTTAGGTGTATGAAACTGCTGAAATTTGAGAAGCATTCATAGCCCAATCTAGGGGGTACCATTTAGGATTCTAGACCCAACTTTGGTTGCCTTACTTCAGCCTCATTTACCAAGTGTTAATGCCTGCATGCACACATTATTGTTTGTAATCCCCCAAAGATGGCAATGTAATGTTGCGGAAATATCTGAAGTATTAATTCTTCTTATTCCCTCTTTTACCTTGTGGTGTTAAGGGTTTTCTATTCATTTAACCACAACCATACACAAAGATAAGGTGGTTAGCCCCATGTCTCCTGGTGTATCCTACATATGTAGAAGCATTAAGTTCTCAAGACCGGATTACCTACCTGAGGGATGAAAAACCCCAGATAAACGGGTGAAAACCCCCGCAGTCCATGCCCAAGACTGGCTAACTTGGCTATGTTTGAAAAAGATCCTAAGCTCCTCAACATCAGCTACGGGAATCAAACCCAGGACACTCCTTTCCCAGGTATATGGTTGTGAATCTCACAGCCACTCAGCTAATTGCACAGTCTATAATTAGTTATTAAATAATACAGAATTTTTAATTAGTTATTATAATTAATATTGAGTATGTGTTATAATTTCCTGAAAAATAATAATTAGAAATACAAAAAATCATAAATAATTGATGGAATGAAAAGAGTTATTTTTTAGCATTTTCCCATCTTAGCTATGTTAGCATTTTTTCAACTTTTAGAAACAATACTATTTACAAGACCCTTTAACCTCCATATGTCATTGAATTGTAAAAATTTATTCTTTTTCTTTTAGGATATATAAGAAGACATGTCAGAGGTTTTGAAGATATTCAAAGACAGGGTAGAGGCCGTCATCATGTTTAGCATGCTGCAAGAAAAGTCCGCAATTGAGATTCACCAAACTTTGTATGAGACTTTAGGACACTGTCTCCAGCATATTCAACATCTGCCAGACGGGTGGCCAAGTTTAAAATTGTGCATCCTGAGACAACAGATGCCCCCAGGTCAGGAAGACCTTCTACAGCGATCACACATGAAAACATTGATGCAATGCATGCCATGATACTTGTTGAAAGATGAATGCCAGCCAAAATCATTGCAAAGACTCTGAGTATATCCAGGGAATGAGTTAGGGTCATTATCCACCAACATCTGCACATGCAGAAGCTCTCAGTGAAGTGGATCCCCAAATGTTTGAATGCTGACCAAACGAGAGAACATGTGCTGTCATCTCAAGGGATTTTGGGTCATTTTGAAAAATCAGGTGCAAATATTTCTGGCTCTTACTGTGAATGTTGAGCAAACATGGCTTCATCACTATGACCCAGAGACCAAACAATAGTCAATGGAGTGGAGACACAAAGATTCTCCATGGCCAAGGAAGTTCCAAACCCAAAAGTCAGCAGAGAAGGTTCTTGTCATCGTCTTTTGGGATATGGATAGTGTAATCCTTACCAAGCACCTCAAAAAAGGTGAAACTGTTACAGCAGCAATTTATTCAGCAACTCTGAAGGAAGTACTGAAGGAAAAATGCAGCAGGAAACTGAGCAAAGCCATGTTGCTTTTGCAGGACAATGCACCTGCTCACACTGCTCATGAAACCCAACAAATAATACGCAACTTGGGCTTTCAATGTCTGCCTCACCTACCCTATTAGCCAGACCTGGCTGACTATTTCCTGTTCCCAAATTTAAAGAAACACTTGAAAGGAACAAAATTTACCACAAATGATGAAGTCATATCTGCAGCTGAGGACTGGTTTGTGCAACAAGGGAAAGATTTTTTCTCAGAGGATTGCAAATGATGCAGCAGTGTTATAACAAGTGTATAACACTCTGTGGGGAATATTTAGAATAATGTGTAAGTTACATGATTCCACTTCAATTCCTACATGGTGATTATGACAACTTTTCAGCCCACCCTCATAGAAAGAGAACAGCAGAAATCTATTATGAAAAAGTTGTTCTCTTTCATAATTGGTTGAACAAATTTATTTACACAAAGAATCACTTGTAAACTTGTAGCAAAATTATCTATAGTGATTTCACAATTTTTTAATGCAGAAAGAGTTCATAATCCGTATTAATTTGTTTCTTGGGTAACCCATCTAAGGTCATGAACTCTTTAAGAAACACTCTACAGCTCATTTTGTAAAGCCAAACATTGCAGACAGATCACACCATTGAAATACGAAGCAAAGAAACTAGTGATGTAGATATACAAAGAAGAAATAATAACTAATATTTAAGGAATTGACAGCGTATACTAGAAATATACATTAAATAAACTTCAATATATACTTTCCGATATTTCGGCGAACGTCACGTTGCCATCTTCTTGGGAACTTACTAAAAGACACGTGCACACAAGTACTAATAACGGCAAATGAGACTGAAGCTAGGAAGCTAGCGTTTCCTAAAGTCCTGATGGTTTGGCAGGAAAAATTCTACAAACAGATAGAGGGGACAGCCATGGGTTCACCACTTTCTCCACCCTTGGCCAACTTCTTCATGGAGATGTTTGAAGAGAAAGCCTTAAACTCAGCCCCACAAAAACCTACCATATGGCTTCGCTACATTGATGATGTTTTCGCTATTTGGCCACATGGCCCGGATTCACTCCTCTCCTTCCTAACACACTTGAACAACCAACACCCTAGAATCAAATTCACCCTGGAAAAAGAGGAAAACAATAACCTCCCCTTCCTAGACACACTAGTCACCCACCAACCTGATGGAACCTTGGTTTTCTCAGTTTATAGAAAACCCACCCATACAGGCAGATACATTCACCAACAATCCCACCACCCCCCCTCACAACAATATGGAGTTATTAAAACATTATTCAACAGGGCAAAAATAATCTGTTCTAATGATCAAGCCCTAACCACTGAACTAAATCACATCTGTGACACTTTCTCAGCCAACGGCTACCCCCTCCAAAAAATCCAAAAAATACTTAACCCAGTTATCCACAACCCACCACCCCCTCCCCTTCACAAAAAAGATTACTCTAAATCATCACGATTCCCTACATCAGAGGCACCTCGGAAAAAATCAAAAAAATCCTAAAAAAACATGACTTGACCACTTGTTACAGACCACATAGAAAACTGGCATCCCTTATCCGCTCCACCAAAGACCAACCACTTCCCCTAGACCTACCTGGTGTATACCAGGTCCCTTGCAGCTGTAAACTGTCCTACTTTGGCCAAACAGGCAGGACAGCAAATATCAGAATCTCAGAACACAAGGATTACATCCGATTTTACCAGTACAGCCACTCTGGGCTTGCAGACCACGCTCTGGATACTCGCCACAGAATAAGATGGAAGAAAGCCACAGTAATACACCGCAGCAAGTTCAAGTATGAAAGACTATTCATGGAATCAGCCTCGGCCCTTAGGAACATGCCAAACCTCAACAAATTTGGATGCATGAAACTGCCCCAAATCTGGGAAACTTTTATCAGGAAAACTTCAGCCCAAAGGCCAAGAACTACCAATATAGCCCGCCATGGGGCACCATCAGGACTTTAGGAAACGTTAGCTTCCTAGCTTCAGTCTCATTTGCTGTTATTAGTACTTGTGTGCACGTGTCTTTTAGTAAGTTCCCAAGAAGATGGCAACGTGACGTTCGCCGAAATATGGAAAGTATATATTAAAGTTTATTTAATCTATATTTCTAGTATACACTGTCAATTCCTTAAATATTAGTTATCATGTCTAACCAGCATATAAGCCTCTCAACAAGAACAAAGAAGAAAAAGTGAAGAGCCAAGGGAATGTGTCCCATCAAATACTGACAAACAATTCTACGCTCTTCTGATGCCTTTTTTTTTAAATAATTAATTAAATGAAGCAATCAAGTGATATTTTAATTTAGAGGAATGAAGACTTGAAAATTCATAACATTTGAAGACTATCAGGTTTGTGCATAGCAATCCACGCCCATCTAGTGGTAGAACATATAGATTTATATTCCTGAATGATATCTACTCTATAATATAAAATGATAAGCTTTTTTTGTAATGTTTTTGTGTCACGTTTTTTGTCAAGTTACTCGAAATGTATTGAAACTCAGGGCTACCCTGAGTGTCAAGTCTTCAAAATTAGAGTCATCAGAATTCAAGGAGAACAGGCCTACCAGTCCAGAACTAAGGGGGTTGGGCGCTGTATGCAACCCCTTTCGAGTCTTCAAAATTCAAGTCATCTGAATTCAAGGAGAATCGGCCTACCATTCCGGAACTCTGGGGGGGTTGGGCACCACATGCGCTGGGGGGGGGGAAGAGAACCCCTCTTCCGAGTCTTCAGAATGCAAGGAGAATTAGCCTACCAGTTTGGAACTCGGGGGGGGGGGGGGGTCCCCTTTCGAGTCTTCAAAATTCGAGTCATCAGAATTCAAGGAGAATCAGCCTACCCGTCCAGAACTCTGGGGGGGAACCGTAGGCATCGCGGGGAGACCCCCTGGTTTTAATATACTGTTTATCTTAACTGTTTAATGACATCTTAATATGTGTTGTAATAACATGCTATCTTTGATAAAGCTTTCCAAAATCCAAGCAACAAAAAAGCATTGGATTAGAGAAATCAAATGAATTTGATCTCTGTAACCAATCATTATTTTTAATAAATTAATTACTAAAAAACAAAAGTATATAGATAGATAGATATCATTATCATCAAATTCCTGACATGTACCCTCAAAGGGTATGCTAAAAATAAATTGTGGAAATAATATAGAAAAATTACAGAGCAATATGTGGGTGAGTTGAGAATTATTGAGTACAGTTGCAATGCATCAGTGTGTTGAAGAAAAGCACTTGCTGAAATCTGAACTGTATTCACTTTTAGTAGCTAATGAGGAATTCAATGGCCTTCATAATCACTTCATTTTAAAGAATAATAAGTTTGTTCAAAGTGAATATCTGCACAGTTGGCATAAAAAGTGAGAAGAGGATTTCTCATTTGTCTCTGGTGGCAAATCTAGTTCTAGCCCTGTCTGTGAATATACTGTTAACTTATACTGACAAGAATACTGCACACACAATAGTAGTGTTGTCAATGTTATGCTGTCATAACACAATTTTTTTTTATACGACCATCATAATAAAAGTCAAGCAAAGTGAGAGATTTGAAAACAGCCAAACAAAGATAGACACAAATACAAGAGCTGCAGTATCAAAATTATAGCATACTTCCAAAGCAGTAGTGTGTTATAATAGATAAATTTTAATTCAGAAAAAAATGTTAAATACAATGTGTTCCATACTTACTTCTTGAGACTTTCCTCAATGCTTACAACTACACCTTTTGTAGCTGTAACAAAAGGGACAGAAGCAACAGTATTACCAGTACCTATGTCACCAAATGCATCATGAAATAAGTTATTACTTCCACCTCCAACAGAATTTCCAACAAATGATGATTGGTTTGTGGTGGCAGTGGTAGCGGAGATTGCTGTAAGAGTAGTTGAAATGTCTAGTAATTCAGATGTAGCAGTTGATGGTGGAGGTGTCTATTCAAATAAAAAGTAAACAAAAAATAAAATATTTGAAACCTTTTTTAAAATATCTGAGCAAAGAAGCCTTCAAAAATTAAAGTAAATACAGAGTTTTTTGATTCATTAAACAAATAAATTATAAAATAGTATAATGGTAAATCATGATATTTGGGAAGCAAAGATGGGATGTAGAATATACAACTGCTGGGGGATATCTTAGAGGAGGTGGAGGAGATGAGGGATCTGGGAGATGATGGTGGACAAGAATCGAAATTTTGAGAACAGAACAGCAAACTATGGCAATGATGTGGAGGACACTACTGTAGAAGTAAGGATAATATGGTTCCCTTTATAAAGCTTTGATCAGGCTGCATATGAGTTACTGTGCAAAGATTTGGTCACTTGGTTTTCAAAAGGATGAAGAGAATATTGGAAAGGGTCCAGAGAGAGTAGACAAAGGCTGTTTGTAATCTGGAATACTGAGTGTGAGGACAATTTGCAGAATCTAATAGATAGGTTAGCAATGGATTATTACCAGTTTAATGTAGATGAGGTTTTACACAGGCAAGAAAGAAAGAACAAGAAACCATCCCTGGAAGCTGTGTAAGAGGGTTTGGGGAGGAAGATATTGCATGGAGAAAGGAGATGATTGGAATGTGCTGCCTGAGAGTGTGGCGAGTGTAAAGAGAGAAAGAATACATTTAAGGCAAGGTAGGATGAACTGGTGTGTGTGTGTGTGTGTGTGTGTGTGTGTGTGTGTGTGTGTGCGTGTTTGTTTTGCGTTTTCCTCCCAATAGCAACCCTGCCAGGAGGTAATTTATTCCTACATGCTCCATTGCATTACAATGCTTATATTACATGTAGCTTACAAATAGTGGTTAACATTTCTATTTATATTTTTGTATTAGTTTTCATATTTACATTTATATTTTTATATATAATATATTAACACTATACAGCAGAGGTGTTAAATTGGCAACCTGCATCCGGCCCCCAAAGCAATTTCTTGCGGCCCCCAATGCCTGAAGGAAAGATTTTAAAAAAAGGAATGGTTGCTTTTTATAATAAAACAGAAATACCGTATTTACTCGAATATAACTCGCCCTCGCATATGACTCACACCCCTGTTCCCTGATTTTACTTTATGAAAAAGGAAATTAAAATTTTTTTTTCATATACATCACACATGAAAATAAAGTTTAACCACTTTCATGTCAGGATGGTAACTCATTCCCTGCAGTAAACAACATGCCTTCACCAACTGCCACTACTGCAGATGCAAGAAAAACAAGTAGTTTTATTGTACCACTGAATAAAGTACAGAGACGTTTGCTGTCCGTGTAATATATTTCTTTAGTGTGATTAGAGACAACTGGTATAAAAAGAGGCACTAACTAATGAATCACATGTCCCCTCCCACCTTAATCATGCTGTTTAGACTCAAGCAAAACCATATGTTGCACCTGTAAACACAGTATCTAAATAAATTCTATTGTTTTTAATTAGATGTGTGTGAGTGCACCAACTCAAAGCTGCAATAAAATTCGTAAAAGTATTAAAATTAAGACATATAAGGTGAATGTTGTTATGATAGTTTCAGATATTATGGAATTTGGTTGAAGAGAATTAGAGTTTCAGCTTAAAAATGTCGGCTTGATTTTATGTTTTGGTAAAGCAATCTTTTGTTAATACCGCACCAATCATATCCACATCTTCATAGCTGTTCTATCTCTATTGGCCTACCATTGCTGTCTATTTCACGTTCTGCTTTCACTTCTCAGACATTCGTGAAGGGTGTTCATTACGTATCTAAAATCTTGTAAATTACTTGTAATTTTTACTTGGAATAATGGGAAAGAAGATGATGCTATTTGGATAGATGACTTTGACAATGCACACAAGGAAACCGAGGCCGGAAGTAGCTATAAAGAAGAGGAGATTCTTGGTAAGTACACCCCGTTTTTTTTTTTTTTTCTGAAAACATTAGTTTCTAAAAATTCCCGCATATATCTCGCAC
Organism: Typopeltis vanoorti; assembly: GCF_054136105.1. Classification (NCBI taxonomy): domain Eukaryota; kingdom Metazoa; phylum Arthropoda; class Arachnida; order Uropygi; family Thelyphonidae; genus Typopeltis; species Typopeltis vanoorti. Next base: position 122,054,053 of record NC_143554.1, read on the forward strand.
CAAGATTTTTTTAGCTTTAATTTTTGGGGAAAAAGTGCGAGTTATATTCGAGTAAATACGGTATCGATTTATTCGTTTTCATACGACATTTATAGTTACAATATGGATGCAATGACCTGCAATAATATAATTTCAGTAATAAAAATTTATATCGCAATTTCAATGTTAGATTTTACTCAATCATAATATCACATAATCAAAATAAAATCATAATCTGATTTTACTCAATCATAAACTATGTTTATGCTTTCATTGTTAATTTATAGCACTCTGCTGGTTGCATGCTGAAAAATTTGATTTCTATTGGCTACCAGCTGTTCACGTGATGCGCAGCATATGCACTAATGTGAATTCATCTATGAGTTTATAATTTCCTGCTACAGTGAATCAGTAATATCTGAAGTCAGTGCACTGAATACAATTCAACGACAACCTAGCAGTCAGAGAATCCCTTTTGTTATTATATTTAATTTTTATTTGCAATAGTATTGTACACTGGTCTATAGTTTTGTGCATTTTTATTCAAACATTTTTATAAAAATTGTTAATAATATTAATAATACATTTATTCACCGAGGCAATGTTGCTTTCCAAGCCAACAAGAAAAAGTAAAATTGCTGGTGATGAGAGAAAATTTCAAGAAAAATGGGAATGAATTACTTCTGCACTAAAACAAAGGACAAATTTGTCTGCATTATTTGTAACGAAACAATTAATGTTACCAAAGAATATAATATAAAAAGGCACTACGATAAAATTCACAAAAAACAATATTCACGCTTTAAGGGTAAACTGAGAGAAGAAAAATCAAAAGTATGATTTCACTTCAAAGTCAACAAGTATTTTCAAAAATTATGAAAGAATGAATCAGTAGTGAGAGCATGTTATGAAATCAGCTATTTATTGGCAAAACATTCCAAACCTTTTAGTGACTGTTCCTTGGTTAAGGAGTGTATGATAAAAGCAGCCGAAAATGTATGTCCCAAAAATGTGCGAGTATTTCGCGATATTTCTTTGTCCAGAAATATTGTGATCGAAAGAATAACTGAATGGCAGATAATCTGCATGACCAGTTTCAAGAAATATCCGCAAACGTACAGTGCTTTTCACTTGAGGAAAGTTTCGATATTCACAACGTGGCTCAAGTTGCGTTGTTTCTTCGGACTTACGACGACAATATGAATATTTCTGAATGGTTCTGGGAAATGATTCCCATCCAACGAACAACTACAGTGTAAGACATTTTTAACGCTATGTGAGACATTTTGGAAAAATACTTCCTCTGAACAGGCTCGTAGCAGTGACAACCGATGGTGCTCCAGCAATGACAGGCAAAAATAAAGGTTTTGTGTCAAGACTTGCAGCAAAGTTAAAGGAAATGTATCCAGACATTCCAAAAGTGCAATCTTTCCACTGCATTATTCATCAGCAGGTCTTGTGCTCCAAAGTACTGGAAATGAGCAGCGTACTCAAACCTGTGACAATTACAGTGAACTTCATCCGATCCAGAGGCCGCAATCACTGCCAGTTTGCACAATTTCTAAAAGACTTGGAGAGTGAATTTGAAGGGCTACCTTATTATACAGAGATTCGTTGGTTATCTTGTCATAAGATTCTAAAAAGCTTTTTTTTACTTTTAGAGGAGATCAAATTGTTCCTAGAAATGAAAAATCACGATGTTGCATTTCTTAATGATCAGACATGGGTACAAGATCTAGCATTCTTCATTGATATTACAGAACATTTGAATTATTTAAATGTCAATCTTCAAGGGAAAGATCAGTTAATAACACACATGTATGATGCACTGGCAAGTTTTAGATGCAAGTTATTTTTGTTTCAAAATCATTTAAAAGAGAATTTTCTAAATTACTCTCTTTTGTGTGAACAGTTGAACAATAAGAATCAAAGTTTTTCCTTTTCTAAATATTGTCCCAAACTAGGAAAGATAAAAGAAGAATTTGATAGGCAGTTTAAAGATTTTAAGGAGCAAGAAGTTTTTTCGCTTTTTACAGATCTTTTTTTCCTTTAATTTCGAAAAAGCTCCTATTTGTATTCAAATGGAACTTATTGATTTCCAAAATGATTCCATTCTAAAAGCGAAATACCAAGAAGTTGGTGTACCAAAAACAATTCAGGTCAAAAATATCTGGAAATAAAAAGGTTTGCAGCAAATATTCTATGTTATTTTGAAAGCACATATTTATGTGAACAATTATTCTCATGTATGAAAGGTGACAAAACAGCCCACAGATCAAGATTAAACGACCTCAACCTTTCTGCCATAATGAAGGTAGTATGTTCACAATCTTTGAGTCCAAATTTTGGCCTGCTGTTTCATAATAAATGTTGTAAAGTGTCGGGAAAAAAATAAAATACTGAAATTAAATTACTATAATTATATTATGCAAGTATATATATACAGGGTGTTCGGGATAAATTTGACATATTTATAATTAATTATATTTTTCCGTAAGTTACATGTATTAACACACACTTCTCTTCATTTAAAAGTTTGGACCCTTCTTCATTCATATACAAGATGTCAGAAAGGATGGATAGCTGGAACCCACCTGAATCATGGAAGAGAATAACTTGTATCATGATGATTCGTGCCCGCCATCAAAATAAGGATATTACGACTGCTGCCCAATGCTCCCTGAATACAGTAAAAACAATCAGGCATGAACTAGAGACTTGCAATGGTGACTACGAGGATGTAGCAAGAAGAAAGATCCCTAGCAGACGATCTGATTGCGTTCGTACAGCAGAATTCTCGCAAATCTGCAGGAACAGGTGTTGAAGAACCCTGGCATTGGAATTCGGGCTTTGTTCGTGGAGTTGCTAACTGTAGTCAAGCCCTGGATAACAAGGGTAGCCAATGGTAGGCCGTATGTATGGCAGCAGGATTCGGCCCCTTGCCACACCTCTGGGAAAAGTCAAAAATGGTTGTCTGAAAATTTCTACGACTTCACCAGTCCAAATGTTTGGCCTCCAAACTCCCCAGACCTTAACCCCATGGATTATTTTGTATGGGGCGCAGTTGAAAAAGACACCAATCGCACTTCCAGTAATACAAAAGCCCAGTTAATGGATAAAATTAAAACAGTTTTTGCGGCCCTTCCCAGGGAGACTGTAGCATCAGCTTGTTCGAGGTTCCGAAGCAGAATTGAAGCTGTGATCGATGCTAATGGTGGTTATTTTGAGTAAATATTGTTGATAGTATTGTAATTAACTCTGCCTGTAATGTTTTTTTGTCAATTCATTAAATTTAATAGATACAAAGAAGATTTTCTTTTTCCTTACGAAACTGTCAAATTTATCCCGAACACCCTGTATATATATATATATATATATATATATATATATTATGTGTGTGTGTATTCCTGAGCTTCTACTAGGTTGTTATGGTACATTTTAAAAATAGATATTTAATGACTTTAAACCAAGATAAAATATTAAGTTTTAATGAGAATGATACAATTAGTTTCAGCCTTTTACACCCTTCATCAGGTATCCACTAAAGGTAGAACACAATAATAAAAACTGAAGTTACAAAACAACTCAGAATTACAGCAAAAATGCAATACATAATTGACATAAAAAACATTGCATTTTTCAAATTGTTCTATCCAACGCACCACTGTAAGTTCTCGAGAACGGCAGTATTGAACAACTGCAGTATGGCTATCAGGGATGTTGTAACTTAAATTGCTGTTCAAATGTTCAGGATTAAGGAGGATTTCCCTGGATTCTACGATTTTCCTTTCAAACTCATCACTGCAGCGAAAAATGTTTTCAGATTTATCCCAGCAAACTGAGTGACTTTGCAGATCATCATAAGGATTGTTTGAAAAAAGAACATGACTGGATAGCGCTGATGCATGTGATCTTTTATAAGAGATGTCTCTCTTATGTTCTTCTATACGTAGTTCAATAGATTTGCTAGTCTGTCCAAAGTAAGGACTATTATAATCGCACCATAATTTGTATACACCTGGATATTTTAGGTTGTGATGAATAGGCTTCGGATGACTTATAAGAGAATGGATTTTAGGTAGTGTAGTGAAAAACGTCCTGATGTTGTATTTTATAAGGACTTTAGCCAATTTATTGGAGACTGAACGAATGTATGGGATAGAGAAGCTACCTTTAAAATTAGTAGTTTCCGTAGCACACTGCCTAGGAGGATTCAGAAGAAATTTCTTAATCGTTTTTTCAGAATAATCATTTTGTTTAAAGATCAGAGAAAGGTGATTAATTTCTTTTTGGAGCTCTGTTATAACATTTTATTTATTGTTATATTATGTTTTGTTACTTCTTAATTATATCCTATCTTATTCAAAACCTTATTCAATCAATCAAAAATCCTGTCGAACTGATCCATTTGTCATAACGTGTTTTATTATATCTACTATCTATCTAAATAATTCCTACCGGCTGTGCCATTTGTTATATCTCCTTCTTACTTCTTATTTTTCGTTATTCTTTATATATCTTTCCCTTTTACAAACATGCAAAATCTTTGGCCTCTTTATTGTTTAACCACGTGTAGGTTACTTAATGTTTAGGGCTTTGTCCTTGTAAGGGACGTGGCCATTAACGTATCTTCTGTGACAGTCCACCCGATAAGCATTGACAAATTTATATTTTAACTGCACCAGCCAACACCGAGGATAGATGAGACTCTTATCCAGGATGGCTCTCTCAGAATGATACACTGTAATTAAACTTTAATAAAATCTAATCTCTGTTCACTGAATTCTTACATGCAGTCGTGGTCCACTTTCTTTAATCATACACATGGGTTCTTCCTGCTAAGTTCAATAGTAATTTTATGAGTGGTGTTTGAATTTATATACTAAATCAGGCAGGTATTAAGAAACATATTTATTAACAAAAGAAATTATACAAGTAAGCATTATTACTAAGTAATCTGAATCATTCTCAAGTGAGATCTTTGGTTCAATACTACTAAACAAATTACACGAACAAATGCTTGGACCACCTCTATATGCAACTTAACATTATCTCATTAACACATCACACTTTCTACACTCACATGGTCACTAGTTATATCATTTAACACTAATTCATACAGAATAAACATTGCCTTTCTAGGCAGACAGTTCTCAAACAAAATGGGCCTATGCCAAGTTGTAGACAGTTCCTAGAGTTCCATAAAATAAGTCACTACACAAAATTGTTCCTTAGATAGCACACAATTCCTCAACTGAAAAATATATCACAAGAGTTTACATTACCATCACTGGAATGATACTCAATGTTTTCTTCTGCCTTGTCTAGAACATCAAGGCTTCTTCTCAGTCTGCTATCCATCTGGTCACCTACTACAAACTGCATGGCCGGATTCTCCGTGGGAAGGACGATATGGCTCAGGAGCTTGGCCAGAACGAACAGCATCTACTTGGTTCTTCTGTCGCACGACATAACACAGCTATCCTAGTTCAAGGAAATAGCTAGTCCTATTTGGTATGCTACGACAGATGCCTCATACCTCCCAAGGCTACCTGGAACTTCTCCATCGGTGCGGACTGGACCAACGTCCGAGATGTCAGGAAACAGGAATCAAAAAGCCTCGAGTGGGGTTTGCTTGACCTTTTTGTTTTCTTTCTCTTCTCGGCTATCGTGATGCCAGCCAACATGATCACATGGGTTTACGTCATGGCGCCCAGCTCTCTCTATTACATCATGCGAAACCTTTTTTGCATGATGTAATAGAGGGAGCTGTTTTATTACTATAACTTTTTTATTACTATTACAAAACCTTATAACACCATTTCATGTGTTATAAGGTTTTGCTACCTTATAACAAATGAAATGGGGTTCTTAAATAAATTTAACACTTTAATTAATTTCTTTATCTGACCCATATGCATAACAGGTTAGGTCTTACAATTTTCTTTCATTTGTTATACAATTTCTTACTCCTATTTTAGTGTTATATACATAAAATCATCTTTCCAATCTTTCTAGCCAACACACCACATTCTCTGCCTATATTTAAATAAAGTTGTTCCTGAATAAATTATGTTAAATCTTCTTTCTTAGTTTATTCAGGACACAACAGCTCATCTGGTTCATTTAAAAGAGAGCGTGCTCTGTGTCCTAAGGTAGAGATAGTTCTGAGCTTTTGCAGTGGAAAGTGATGGGATTGACAGTGCAGATGTCTCTTAGTATGAGTGGGTTTTCTATATATAGAGATTTGGAATCTATCAGAGCATCGTGTAAGAATTATATCCAGGAAAGAAAGGCAGTTATTTCGTTCTAGTTCGGCAGTGAATTTTATATTAGAATGCTGGTTGTTAAGATGATGAAGAAAATCAATGAGAGATGTGTGCCTGTGACTCCATATAATGAAAATGTCTTCAACATAACGTCTCCAAAGTTTCGGCTTAAGTGAGAAGGACGATATGGCTTTCGTTTCAAAATATTCAAGGATAATGTTTGCTAGAACCAGGGATAAAGGGTTGCCCATTGCTAGGCCTTGGTTCTATTTGTAAATGGATTCCCTATATCTGAAGTAGCCAGATTGAATACAATGCTTTAATAAAGCAAATATCATCTTTTTGACAATTTGTTCTTTAGTAATGTTAATACTGCCTCAGTAGGGACATTAGTAAATAATGAAATAATTTCAAAACTTGCTATGATATCATTTTCGCTGATCGAAATATTTCTGATATGAGAAATGAAATCTGTGGTGTTTATGATGTACGATGAAGATTTATTGAAGAAACATTGAGGTATTCTGCAAGATGTTTAGAAAACTTATAAGTAAGACCATCAATACCTTCCACAACTGGACGAAGAGGGGTGTTTTCCTTGTGGATCTTCGGAACTCCATAAATGCGTGGTATAAGAGGGTGTAAAGAACGTAAAGAAAGGCGAATATTGTGAGGAAGTTCACTTGTAGTCTTTAACAGATTGTTTGTGCAGTTTTGTAGTTCTCTTGTTGGATCATCCTGAAGAATTGAATATGCAATGTTGTCTTCAAGCAATTGAAGCATTTTATTGTGGTAATCTTCAGAGTTGAGGACGACTGTGGTATTGCCTTTATCTGCAGGTAAAATAATGATGTTTTTGTTCTTTTTAAGATTCTTTAAGGCTTGCCTTTCAACAGGTGAAAGATTATCTGTTGGAGGTTTAGCATTATTTATAATGAAGATGGATTCAATACGGAGAGGTTTTGCCAAATGATTAGGAATAAGTGAACTGGCTTTTTCTATTTTAGTAAGTAGAGATTCTTTTGGAATAAACTTTGGTGAGGGAACGAAATTCAGACCTTTGCTTAAAATATCTTTTTCTGCAACTGATAAAACGTGACGAGTTGTTTATTACAACTTTGTCAGGATTAATGCAGGGTTTAGTAGGAACAGATGTGTTTTGTATGCTCTTAAGAATATCAAATTTCTTGATAAGATTAAGCTTATTATTATTTTGTATCAGTGTTGCTTGCACTTCACTGTTAAAGATAAAATCATGAAAATTATCATTATCCATAACCTCTCCAAGTTTCTGAGTTAAAGACCTTTTTACGTTGAACAAAAAAGCAAGACAGCGTTTTGTATCTGAGATTTTCAAGTGTTTCTGCAATAAATCTTCATCATTCATCAAAATCACAAACAGATTTCGTTTCTCATATCAAAAATATTTCCATCAGCGAAAATGATATCATAGCAAGTTTTGACATTATTTCATTATTTACTAACGTCCCTACTGAGGCGGTATTAACATTACTAAAGAACAAATTGTCAAAAAAGATATTTGCTTTATTAAAGCATTGTATTCAATCTGGCTATTTCAGATATAGGGAATCCATTTACAAACAGAACCAAGGCCTAGCAATGGGCAACCCTTTATCCCCGGTTCTAGCAAACATTTTCCTTGAAGATTTTGAAACAAAAGGCATATCGTCCTTCTCACTTAAGCCGAAACTTTGGAGATGTTATGATGATGACATTTTCATTATATAGAGTCACAGGCACACATCTCTCATGGATTTTCTTCATCATCTTAACAACCAGCATTCTAATACAAAATTCACTGCTGAACTATAACGAAATAACTGCCTTCTGTTCCTGAATGTAATTCTTACACTATGCTCTGATAGATTTAAAATCTCTATATACAGAAAACCCACTCATATTAATAGATATCTGCACTGTAAATCTCATCACTTTCCACCACAAAAGCTCGAAACTATCTCTACCTTAGGACACAGAGCATGCTCTCTTTTAAATGAACCAGATGAGCTCCAAAAAGAAATTAATCACCTTTCTCTGATCTTTAAACAAAATGGATATTCTGAAAAAACAATTAAGAAATTTCTTTTGGATCCTCCTAGGCAGTGTACTACAGAAACTACTAATTTTAAAGGTAGCATCCCCATCCCATACATTAGTTCAGTCTCCAATAAATTAGCTAAAGTCCTTAAAAAAACACATCAGGACGTTTTTCATTACACTACCTAAAATCCTTTCTCTTATAAGCCATCCGAAGCCTATTCATCACAACCTAAAATATCCAGGTGTATACAAATTATGGCGTCATTGTAATATTCCTTACTTTGGACAGACTAACAAATCTATTGAACTACGTATAGAAGAACATAAGAGAGACATCTCCTATAAAAGATCACATGCATCGGTGCTATCCAGTCATGTTCTTTTCTCAAACAATCCTCATGATGATCTACAAAGTCACTCAGTTTGCTGGGATAAATCTGAAAACATTTCTCGCTGCAGTGATGAGTTTGAAAGGAAAATCGTGGAATCCAGGGAAATCCTCCTTAATCCTGAGCATCTGAACAGCAATTTAAGTTACAACATCCCTGATAGCCATACTGCAGTTGTTCAATACTGGCTTTCTCGAGAACTTACAAGCACGCACGCAATAGACAATGGCACGTTGGATAGAACAACTTGAAAAATACAACGTTTTTTATGTCAATTATGTATTGCATTTTTGCCTGTAATTCTCAGTTGTTTTGTAACTTCAATTTTTATTATTGTGTTCTTCCTTTAGTGGATACCTGATGAAGGCTGTAAAAGGCTGAAACTAGTTGTATCATTCTCATTAAATCTTAATATTTTAATCTCAGTTTAAAATCATTAAATATCTATTTTTAAAATATATATATATATATATATATATATATATATATATATATATATATTTTTTTTTTTTTAACCGGAAAATATTATCATTTTTCCTCAAAATATTTTCAGTAACATTTAAAAAATTCACCAAAATTAGACTTCCCCCTCCCCTCCAAAAAAAAAAAAAAAAAAAAAAACATATATAAGTATTTGATTTCAACACAAACACAAAAAATTTCAAACTTACAGGAGGCTCTCTAAATTTTTGTGATGATTATTAATGAGAGTTTATACTTTTTATTTAGAATGTATAAATAGAGAAATATTTAATTTATTCAGATAAAATATAATTTCGGTTTAATTTAGATTAAATGCTATCTATTGTAAATATTAATATAATAAAAATAATTTTATTAAGCTTCTAATTTATTTATACTCATTTTTTCACTTCCCTTCGATTCTAATTAGTGCAGGTTTTTTTTGTCGAAAATTTTTGCGGCCCACTTGAGATACAGTTTTATAGCACGTGGACCATGGGCCATGTGCTATAAAATCAGTTTGACATTCCTGCTATACAGTATAATTCACATAATAACAGTATTTATGTTAGCTCACAAGGATTGGAAGTCGATTTAATTAGCAAATTTAATTAATTCTATATAATACTTTTCGATAAGTCTTCTGCTTTTGACACTGGCCACTTGTCTCCAGAAGAGATGACGAGTTGTATTAGGGGCATCCGGATAGAGTCCAGTAGCTGACAGTCAAAGTATGTGGTCAACAGTCTGTTGAAGGTGTGGACTGCAGATGCATGATGGTGATTCCAGGATATGGAATCTGTGTAAGTAGTGTCTTAGTTTTTCATGTCCTGTTAGTATCATGGTTAAACCTAGAGAAGTAGCGTGCCAGAGTCTGATTCTGATGCTAGGAAAGAATTCTTTTGTTGTTGATCTGTTTTTTGGTGTTTTCCATTCTTCTTCCTACATGTTTAGGCTTTTCTCTTCTGCAAGTGTTTTTATAGCAGATTTCAAACATTTCTGATAACTTGTTTCTAGCCATTTGTTTCTAGCTGCTTCTTTAGCCAACTGATCCATTCTTTTGTTTCCTGCTATTCCAGTATGTGCTTTCACACAGCAGAACTTGATTTCCCATCCCTCTAGAGTGAGATTTCGAACTGGATTTCTTATCTGTTCTATTAATGCAATATGGTTGTTCTGGTTTTTTATGCCATCTATAGTGCTTCTACTATCACTGTAAATTGTTGCTGTCTTTTGCTGAGAGGTGTTGAGTTCTAGTTCCTGGAGATAAGTAAGTGACTGAAATATAGCAAGTTGTTCTGCTTGGTTGTTAACAATATGTCTAAACTTCAATTCTATCACCGTAAATCCCTAACTTCATCAATTTCCTGGAGTACTATTCCCTCAGTGTGGTACACAGCTTGTAATCCTATCCCAAAATGCATAACTTTACACTTTTCCACAGTAAATTGACACCAAATATCATTTTCCTATACTGTTAGCCTATTTAAATCATTCTGAGCTCTCTACATCACCTTAATTTAATTATTACTTTACCTAATTATGCATCATCAGCAAACAACTGAATATTTCCCATCAAATCATTTCCTGTATCATTTATATACAAACTTAACAGCAAGATTCCCAAAATAGAGCCTTGCAGCACACTGCTAGTCATCTGCTTTCTCCTGGATTCTGCTCCACCATATACTACTTTTTGTTATCTATCCATCAGCCACCTCTGTATCCACATTACCATTTGTTCCGATTTGCATAACAGAGTTCCGTGTGGTATCCTGTCAAACACCTTGCAAAATCCAGCAGTATCACCAGATAACAATGCTCTTTATCCAGCTCAGCTGTTGGATAAAAAACAAGAAGTTAGTAAATTACTAAGGCATGACTGATCCTTTATAAAGTCATGCTGCCCTCTCTCATAAAGTATCATATTCTTACTTCCTGCACTCCTGAAAATTTTTTTGACCACCATTTCCAATACTTTTACCACCACTCCCGTGAGACTGATTAGTCTATACTTTGTTTCTGCAGTCTTAGAGCCTCTTTTATGCAAAGGAATTATTTTCGCTTCCTTCCATTCCCTTAGAACTTTACCAGAACTGAGATTTAAGTTGAACAGCCTATTCAAAGGCACTGCTAGTTACTTTGTGCATTCTTCTAAAACATGAGCCGATATCCCATCTAATCTCATAGCCATATGTGCATCGAAATTCTTCAATATTCCTTAGTAAATTCATTCATCAACCTCTATTCCACCATTAGTACCTGCACTTCTGTCACAGCAATATCCTCACTTCGATGATGATGACAGAACCTTGCAAAGTGGTCATGCATTAATTCAAGTATTTCATCTGCTTCTGTTACTGCACTACCATCAGCACTTGTTAAAGTTATCCTTCCATAGTCATTCTTCCTTTTATTTGCCACATAGTGAAAGAACTCATTGGCATTTACTTTGGCCAGCTCAGCTAATTTCTTCACATAATCTAATTTTGCCTAAGAGTTTGCTGAACTTTCTTTTTGTTTGATCAACTTTCTTTTTATATACTATGCACAACTTTTTTTTTTGTGTGTGCAGCTTCTGCTTAATGATATTACTCATCCATTTAACTCCTGCCTCTTGACCATCTTCCATGCTTTCACATTCTGCAACCTCCTAAGTCCAGACTGCACAATTGCTCTCCCCAACTGGAGGCAATGTGGCAACCATAGTAATGGACAGATCTTCTGATCCTCTAACCAGATCCAGAGATTCCCTGAATCTCCTCCATCACATTCTCCCTCTTAGTGGGTGTATAAATTCCATTTTTCCTCCTTCCAATCAACACCATAAGTTCATCATAACAGTTATTGAACCAGCACTCACTGTGTTAATCTACTTATTAATTTCCCAATTTCTGTCAATAATGCCTATACTATTATCATGTTTTGCTCTCTCCAGAAAAGCAAGCCATGCAGATTTCACTTCACATTCATATGTGATCTTAGTATCATTCTCAGTAATTATTATATGACTTTTTCAATGGTGTTAAAATCTCATCATGGAAGACCTACATTAACCATCATTCTCATAATACCTATCCCAGTTCTTGTTAAACCCATTCACTGTACCTGACTTACAACTACCTCTGATAATTTATTCCATTCATTCATTCACCCCCCCCCTCCCACATTACTGTTCTTATTCTTCTGAACGAAACAAATGATGGAAACATTTATTCTCCATTCCACTTTAAAATCTCATCCCTTAAAGGTTCAATGCTAAATAACTGGGAGGAGACCTCCATATAACTTCTTAAGCAATGTGGAGAACCAGGAGCTTCTGACCTAATGTCCAATCTTCAAATTCTTGTGCTACACATTAGTATCTGCCCAAATACTCACAAAAGAAAATTTTGCTTAGTTAAACAAGGAACAACTATGATAAATTTAGTTTAATCCTTTATCCCAGTGAGAGCAAACAAAATTTGTGCCTGAAAATATCTTCAGGACTGAATATAGTGTTGTACTATCTTACCTGGGTAAGTAGTACAACACCAGGCAACTCGTGGCAAAGGTGGACCAAGCTACCATCTCTCCTATCCCAGTATTTCCCACAATGCAAAACACATCTCCTTGCGGATATGTATAATGTTATGCATTAAGGGATTGGCCACTACCCAGACTAGTTTCGACCTTTATTGAGGTCTCTTCAGTGGGAGCCAGGCCCAGAGTTGGAGATACCAGGCAGAAGCAGTAGCAAGGTCATCTTTACCTATAGGAGTTGCCAAAAGGTTTGCCACCTTTTTTTATTAAATTACTCTGGATTTAGAGAAAGATGTTGAAAGTTTATTTTTCACTAGGTTAGGCTATGATAAATTTAGTTTAATCCTTTATCCCAGTGAGAGCAAACAAAGTTTGCACTTGAAAATATCTTCAGGACTGAATATAGTGTTGTACTATCTTACCTGGGTAAGTAGTACAACACCAGGCAACTCGTAGCAAAGGTGGAGCAAGCTACCAACACTCCTATCCCAGTATTTCCCATAATGCAAAGCACATTTTGTGGATATGTATACTGTTATGCATTAAAGGATTGGCCACTACCCAGACTAGTTTCGACCTTTATTGAGGTCTCTTCAGTGGGAGCCTGGTGTTATACTACTTACCCAGGTAAGATAGTACAACACTATATTCAGTCCTAAAGATATTTTCAGGTGCAAACTTTGTTTGCTCTCACTGGGATAAAGGATTAAACTAAATTTATCATAGTCTAACCTAGTGAAAAATAAACTTTCAATAAACTTTCAAGGAAAAACTAGTTTGTTTCAGAGAAACAGGACAAACAAATGAAAGTCAGCTACTGAAACAAACATGACAAAGTCCAAATTACTCTTAGCATAATTCAAGACTGGTACCATCAAGGTTAGAGACATCAACAGAAATAAGCAGAACTAGCAGAAGAAATTGAGAAGTACTAAGTTTCACACAAATGGTGATACTAAAACAAAGAAATCAAAAACACGAAGATTTGATTTTTCTAAATAACATACACAAGACAATATATTCAAGGAATAATGATCAAGAAAAGGAAGAAGAAGAGGACAACCTTGAGTTGCAAGCCCACATCAATTAAATAGAGTGATATGGGAAAACATCAAATTGAGGAACTGAACAATGACATTTGATACTATGGCCCCACAGAAGATTCTACTAAAGAAAAAAGAGGAAGAGTTTGTTTTTTTTTTTAAGTCAGTCAATGGAGAAAGCAGTGTACAAAGCAAACTTGGTCCTTTTTGGAGATCTAAATGCCAGAGTAAGAAATGAATATCACACACAGAATGTTTGGAAAAAAATGTAAAGCTACTAATAATGAGAAGTACCTCCAGGATTTCTGTTCAGGGCATAAACTAGTCCTTCCTAATATCACTTTCTAACATCAAGATGTGTACAAATTCACATGGAAGACACAGATAATAAAAAAAAAAGTCTCACCGACTATGCTATCATTGATAGTGACATTGCACACTAGTTAAAAACACAAGAGTACAGTATATAGAATATCTGAAATAGGAAGGATCACCATTTAGGAAGTCAAATGAATAAATTTATATGAAATAAGAAATTAATCAAAACACTGAAGGTCTGATATCAAAATTGGTATTAGACCAAATGCCACTTTTCTTCAGTTCAGCTCTTTACTTTATGCAGATATACTCCATCATAATATTCCTGCCATGTACCCTCAAGGCGTGTACAGTATATGATAGTACTACATGAAAAATTTACATCATTACTAACTTCCTAATCTACAATTTTCCTCCAGATCAGTCTGTTACTTGGCCAGACTCCAATATTATCAGATCTTATATTTCTGTCATATAAGGAACTTTGTACCACATCAATACACCTATATCTTGGTCTTCCTCTGGGTCATTTTCCTGTCAACCTGGCAGAGAACACTTGTTTTGCCAATCTTTCCTTGCCCATTCTGTTTAAATGACCATATCACCTGAGATTAGCTCTGCTAACGCATTCCTGGATGCTGACAATGTCAAGTTCTTTCCTAATATCCTCGTTTTTAATAGGATATTGCTACTGATTCCATCTGTTGGTCACGTCTCTAATCTTCTCAGGATTCTCATATCTGTAGTCACTAGTCTTTGTATACAGCTAATTTAGTGTTCCGACTAAGTTCTCTCTTATTCCATATGAATTTATACAATATACTTCCTACTATACCAGCTTTATTGATTCTGTTGTCTATTTCCATATTTAATTTACCATCTTCACTAAAAATCGTGCCTAAGTAGGTGAAATGTTTTACTTGTTCCGCAGGTTCTCCTTTCACAGTGCAGTTGACATTTTCAATGATTCTGCCTATTTTCATTGTCTTTTTATAGCTGACCTTCATACAGTATCTATTACAACAGTTATTCAATTTAGTCAAGGAATCTTGCAGACTCATAGCAGATTTATTGATAAGTATAACATCGTCCTCATAAAGCAAAGAGCTGACATTAACATCTCCAATTTGGATATCATGTTTAATACCACTTTCCTTCATAATGTGATCCGTATAGATAATGAATAACAGAGGGGATAATGTACATCCTTGTCCCACACCAAATTTAACATTAAACCATCTTCCTGTACTTCCTTCAATTCTAACTACTGACTTACAACTCAAATAAAGACTAAGTATTGCTTGATGCAATGGCCCATTGACACCATATAACTGTAGTGTATTGAATAGCTTCTCTCTTGGCACCTTGTCATATGCCTTTTCCAGATCGACAAAACTTAAATACAGATCTTTGTTATATTCCCATGCTTTCTCGACTATTTGTCGTCAAGTGAAGATCTGATCCTGACAGCCTCTATTTGGCCTGAATCCAGCTTGTTCTTCACCAAGCTTTTCTTCCAAAATTTTTCTCAACCGTTTCTCAAGTATACTTGCATAAATGTTATCAGAACACTCAGCAGTGAAATACAATACCTCTGTAGTTCTCAAATTCAGTTTTATTTCCTTTTTTATATATATGGGTACTATGAGAGCTCTACTCCAATCGTCGAGAATTCGTCCTTCTGTCCAGACTTTCTTAACTATGCAGTGCAGCCACTGTAAGGCTTTTATACCACCATGTTTCAGCATTTCTGGCCGAATATCATCTACTCCTGTTGCCTTTCCACATTTTAAGCCTTTGATGGTTTTTTCTACTTCAAGTATGGATATGTATTCCTGACTGCATGCCTGGTCAGTGTTTTTTATCACTGTGCTGTCATCACTGCTTGTTTCATTTAGCAGTTTTTCAAAGTAATTACTCCATACTTCAAGGATATCTTTTTCTCCTGTTTTCATGTCACCTTTATCATCTCTAACTTCTTTTACAGTACTCTTTCCTCCATTTCTAAGCTTCTTCAACAACCTCCAAAATATTTTGCCACCTTCTTGATATTTATTTTCTATGTTCTTGCTAAAGTCCTCCCATGACTTTTGTTTAGCTAGTTTTACACAGTGTTTAGCTTTCTTACATTTGTCTGTGTATTCTCTAAGAGCACAAGCTAACTTATTTGCCAGGAACTTTTGATATGCTTTCTTCTTTTCCTTCACTGCCTCTTTAACTTCCTGTGTCCACCATGGAGTTCTGATTTTTCTATCCTTGCAGACAACCTCACCACATGACTCTCTGGCTGAATCAATCAAGGTTTTCTTCAAGGCTTGCAAGTGAATCTCTAAAGTTTGGTTCCTGTTTTCAAACGCTTTAATTTTTTCTTCAATAATCTTTGTGTATTTTAGTCTACAGTTCACATCAGAGAGCTGCTCAACTTTTATTCGCTTTAAAACTTTCTTACACGTTATTCTTTTCAATATGAAATTCAATTTTATCCTGCTCAAGACTAAATAGTGATCACTTCCAATTTCAAATCCTCTATACACTCTGGTGTCCTGCATAAGGGAGAAAACATCACTATCAACAATAACATAGTCAATGAGACTTTTCTTATTTCTTGCCTCTTCTCTCCATGTGAATTTGTGCACATTTTTATGTTGGAACATGGTGTTAGTAATAACCAGTCCATGTACTGAGCAGAAAGCCAACAAATATTTGCCATTATTATTAGCTTTGCTCTTTTCTCCAAATTTTCCCAAAATATTTTCTGTATGTCTGACAATCATTTCCTACTCTGCTATTTGGATCCCCAACAAGAACCAACTTTTCCTTTTTCATTCTGTCAGATGCTTTCTCTAAATCCTCAAAAAATTCCTCCACTTCTACCTTAATAGAACCTTCCGTGAGACCATAGGCACAAATAAGTCTCATTGTCCAGTTCCCCATTCTGATATTTGCCCACATCACTTTACTTGAGAATGCTTGCAATTCAAGAAGATTAGCCTGGTATTTAGTGTTGAATACAATGGCTACTCCTAAATGTTTATTTATTTAGTGTATGATGATACAACAGCCACGAGTCCCTTTTTACGAGGAAGTACAGCACCATCTCAACCTCCCCACTCCCCATTTTTTATCCAGGCTTT
The DNA here is from genome assembly GCF_054136105.1 of Typopeltis vanoorti. NCBI lineage: Eukaryota > Metazoa > Arthropoda > Arachnida > Uropygi > Thelyphonidae > Typopeltis > Typopeltis vanoorti. Next base: position 122,071,230 of record NC_143554.1, read on the forward strand.
TGACTGGCATATAGATGATGAATCAGGCCTATAGCTGGGTCTTAAGTATTCCTGACCATAATCTGGTTGTGTTCACGGGGCCAGTTTGCCTGTTCTGGTGAGACAAAAAAAAACCCTACCTCTGTATGAGACTGGCTGGCTCACCTTTCATCGAAAGAGACCATATAAAGGTTCCTCACATCACGAACGGGAATCAAAACACCAAAGTGATCAAACCGATCTTCATCTACACTGAATTTTAGCTTAATGTTACAAACAAGTGCAAGAAATTAGCAATGATCCTGACCAGGCTATTTAGGTCTCAGTTCCAGCAGGGTCCCAAGTGAGTGAAAACAGAGCAATAACAGTTCACTTGCATAAAGGAGATACAATTACAGAACTGTTTTTTTTTTTTTTTAACTCTGACATATTGAAGATTGTCAATCTATAGTACAATAATACCATGAGTGGGGGTTAAGGATTGTTTTTATTTTTATTAAATTTATTTATTTTTTCATTTTTTTCTTTATTTTTTTTTACATACTGTGGAAATTCCACTCTAGAATCCAGACATGGAACTTACTCCAATAAGTGAGGCAGCAGTTATACACTAGGTGATGCAATTCATTTCCCCACCTGAAGCAAATCACAAGCATGCATGCCCATTGCATGATTTGAACTCATAGCCTGTTGGCTGGAGAGCTGATACTTTTAATCATTCAGCCAAGCAGGCCTGGATTAGTATAAAGGAATGGCATTTAAGGTATTGGAAAGTTGTAAAGAAAGAATTCAGGAATGGGTATATAGGAATATGATAGTCCATGAAAATAGCAGTACAGCTTTGCCAAGTTTTGTCTTAACAATTGCTCACCTTCTATAATGATGACAGTTAAAATAAAGGTGAGATAAAGGAAATGACTACACAATGAGACTGCTGGACTTCAAAAGGTATATGAAAGGATATAACATGGAAATCTGTTACATGAACTGGAGTAAATGTAGCACCATTTCATGTAATATGTTGTCAGTGACATAGACAAGATGATAGCTGATGGAAAAGGGGGGGGGGGTGTATATCAAAGAGCAGTATATTATGGAGTAGAATACAAGAGAAGGGAGGTTACTCATGGAGCCACAGGAATCTACTTGGGCTGCTGCTATTTAATTTGTTATTTACATTAATGATACTGGGATTGATTTGAGGGAAAATATCCAGCTGTTTACTCATGAAGGACAGCTCGTGTTTACTGGGAAGGACAGCAGTTAATGAAGGTGATGTAAAAATCCTGCAAGATGATTTAAATAGACTGACAGTACAGGAAAAGAATAATGGTTGCAAGTTTAATAAGACATAATGTCAAGTTATGCACTTTGGGATGAATAATTACAACATGCATGTATTACACCTATGGTAGTAGACTGAAAGAAATGGATAAGGCTAAGGATTTAGGGATGGTGAAGTTCAGAGAGCACAGTGCAAAGTGGACATAACAATTCAGAGGATCACTTTGATATCGAAGAACATACCAAAAAATAAAGATAAGAAGATTATCATCCCTTTTTATAAATCACATCTCGCCTACTGTGCACAGATTTAGTTGCCTGGGTTTCTCAAGGACAATGTGTTACAAAGACTTCAAAGGTAAGTAACAAAATCACCAGTTTGCAGAATGCTCTCAATGAGGCTAGACAATGTCTGTGAGTTATAAATAGTGTTACAAATTATATGCAACTTGATCATCAGTGGAAAAGGAGAGATATCGTCCCTGGAAGTTGTGAAAGATATGGTTAGCAGTGACTGAGTGAAATGAGCTGCCAAGATCATGCGTGACAAGTATTGTGTGAATAATGGATCCAACAGAGGTTCCCAATTAATAATAAAAATACTACAATTTTTCAGAGAAAGTAAGATATCCATACATCTTAACTGAAATGTGAACTTTTTATCTAGCACGGGGGGTCCCCGCCCCTGATGGCTATGGCTCCCCCTGGGTACCGGACTGGTAGGCCGGTTCTCCTTGAATTCTGATGACTTGAATTTTGAAGACTGGAAAGGGGGGTCACCCCTGGCGCCTATGCCCCCCCTTTTGGGACAAACGTCCAGTTTGTCCAAAATAGGGGAGATCACCGTTATTTTGGACAAACTGGACGTTTTCTTGAAAAACAAATCCAAGAACATCAATCCTTCATTCATCACAACAAACCTGAAAAATCTGGATTGGCTCAGCACATGATTGAAATTAACCACAACATCCTTTGGTCAAAAACTCGGCTCTTACACAGATCCCGTTGTAAATTTGAACGTTTATTCAAAGAAAGCGTACAGGCCTTACTCCTCCATCGTCCTAACCTGAATCGGAATGACTGTATATCTATATCGAAAATCTGGGAAAGTCTAATCAGGGTAACTTATTAATTCATATTAACTTTATGTTATTTAATATTATTAATTTTTATTTCAATCATGCCTCTGCTTAAAAATATTCCCTTTAATACTTAGTGATATAACATCACGCGGCTTATTCTATTTTTAAATGATCTATTGTTAGTATTCCACCTTGTATTTTTTTAAAACTGTTCTTGTAGTGCCACTGAAGATGGTCTGCTATTTCCAGACCGAAATATTTGGTTAATTAAATATCTTTCTTCTGTTTATGTGCTTATATTATTCAGTCTTTATGTCACAAGTATCCTTAAAACATCAAAAGTTAATTTTGATTAACTTCTTGTTACCATTCAACATGAAAATAGTGCAAACTTTTGTATACAAAATACATTAATGATCACAATTATAATTATGAATAACAATCAGAAAGAATTACAGGAAACTAAATTTAAAACTACTAACCGAACTAACTCCTTCTGAATGAGCTATGTTATTAATAACAGGACCCTTAGATTCCTTTGTTATTAAATTAATACCATCTGTCATTCCTGGTTTCTTTTTTTTTAAAATGGCTAGTATTGAAGATTCGCGCTCAGGGAATGGTGGCATTTCTTCTAAAACAGTGGCCTAGAGAAAGTAAAATGAAAAAGTTCATTAAAAAGTCTTAAAATTACTCAACATTCTAAACCAAACATGTCTGGTAGATAAATAGCCTTTAAAATAATGTATTAACAATGAAATTAAATCAATCTTGAAAATAAATTGTAAACAACATTAAAGAGTGAGTAATAGTTTCTTTTAACTTATCATTATCAAATTCCTGATATACACCCTCAAGGGGATGAACAGGATATGATAATACTACATGAAAAATTTACATCATTACTAACCTCCTATCTACAATTTTCCTCCAAATCAGTCTGTTACTTGTCAAGACTCCAATATTATCAGGTTTTATACTGCTGTCTTCTAAGGCACTTTTACTGTATCAATCCACCTATATCTTGGTCTACCTCTTGGTCTTTTTCCTGCCAACCTGGCAGAGAACACTTGTATTGCTAATCTTTCCTCTCCCATTCTGTTTAAGTGACCATACCAGCTGAGATTAGCTGTGCTAATGCATTCCTAGATGCTGACAATATCAAGTTCTTACCTAATATCCTCGTTTTTAATATGATATTGCCACTGATGCCATCTGTTCATGCTCCTAATCTTTCTCAGGATCCTCATATCTGCAGTCTCTAGTCTGGTCAAGTGTTTTACTTCTAACCTAGCTCTCAGATCCATAAGTTAAAATTGATTTAAACACCGTCTTGTATACAGTTAATTTAGTGTCTTGGCAAATTTCTTTCTTATTTCATATAAATTTATTCAGTTGACTTTCTACCATACCAGCTTTGTTGATTCTGTTGTCTATTTCCATATTTAATTTACTATCTTCACTAAAAATCATGCCTAAGTAGCTGAAATGTTGTACTTTTTCTATAAGTTCTCCATTCAAAATGCAGCTAATATTTTCAATGTTTCTATTTTCGTTTTCTTTGCTTTTTTTTTTAATGCTGACCTTCATATCATATCTAATGCAACAGTTATTCAATTTAGTCAAGGAATCTTGTAGACTTGCACTGGATTTATTTAGAAGTATAGCATCATCTGCATAAAGCAAAGAGCTGAGATTAGCACCTCCAATTTTGATATCAGGTTTAATACCACTTTCCTTCATAATGTGATCCCTATAGATAATGAATAAGAGAGGGGATAATGTACATCCCTGTCTGACACCAGATTTAAAATTAAACCATCTTCCTGTACTCCCTTCAATTCTAACTGATGACTTGCAACTCAAATAAAGACTAAGTATCGCTTGATATAATGTCCCATTAACACCATATAACTGTAGCATTTGGAATAGCTTCTCTCTCTCTCGGCACCTTGTCATATGCCTTTTCCAGATCTACAAAACTTAAATGCAGATCTTTGTTATATTCCCATGAACTCTCAACTATCTGTCATAAAGTGAAAATCTTATCCTGACAGTCTCTATTTGGCCTGAATCCAGCTTTTTCTTCACCAAGTTTCTCTTTCACAATCCTTCTCAACCGTTTCTCAAGTACACTTGCATATATCTTACAAGAAACACTCAGTAATGAAATGCCTCTATAATTCTCACATTCAGTTTTATTTCCCTTTTCATATATGAGTACTATAAGAGCTCTACTCCAATCATCTAGAATTCATCCGTCTATCCAGGTCTTCTGAACTATGCAGTGCAGCCACTATAAGACTTTTATACCTCCATATTTGAGCAATTCTGGTCGAATATCATCTACTCCTCCTGCCTTTCCACATTTCAGGCTTTTGATGGCTTCTTCTACTTCAAGTATGAATATGTATTCCTGACTGCATGCCTGGTCAGTGTTTTTTACCACTGTGCTGTCATCACCGCTTGTTTGATTTAACAGTTTTTTAAAGTAATTACTCGATACTTCAAGGATATCTTTTTCTCCTGTGTTCGTCACCTTTATCATCTCTAATTCCTTTTACAGCACTCTTTCCTCCATTTCTGAGCTTATTCAACAACCTCAAGAATATCTTGGCACCTTCTTGATATTTAGCCAGTTTTACACAGTGTTTAGCTTTCTTACATTTGTCTCTGTATTCTCTAAGAGCACAAGCTGACTTATTTCCCAGAAACTTTTGATATGCTTTCTTCTTTTCCTTCACTGCCTCTTTAACTTTCTGTGTCCACCATGAAGTTCTGATTTTTTTATCCTTGCAGACAACCTCACCACATACCTCTCTGGCTGAATCAATCAGTGTTTTCTTCAGGACTTGTCAGTGAATCTCCAAGGTTTGGTTCCTGCTCTCAAACTCTTTCGTTTTTTCTTGAATAATGTTTGTATATTTAAGTCTACAGTTCACATCTGAGAGCTGCTCAACTTTTATTCTCTTTAAAACTTTCTTACATGTTCTTTTTTTCAATATGAAATTCAATTTTATCCTGCTCAAGATGGTGATCATCACTTCCAAATTCAAATCCTCTGTACACTCTGGTGTCCTGCACCAGTGGGAAAACATCACTATCAACAATAACATAGTCAATGAGACTTTTCTTATTTCTTGCCTCTTCTCTCCATGTGAATTTGTGCACATTTTTATGTTGGAACATTGTGTTAGTAATAACCAGTCCATGTCGTGAGCAGAAATACAACAGGTATTTGACATTATTATTAGTTTTAATTTTTTCTCCAAATTTTCCCAAAATATTTTTGTATGTCTGACAATCATTTCCTACTCTGCTATTTGGATTCCCAACAAGGACCAACTTTTCCTTTTTCATTCTGTCAGATGCTTTCTGTAAATCGTCAAAAAATTCCGTCCCTTCTACCTTAGTAGAACCTTCTGTGGGACCATACGCACAAATAAGTCTCATTGTCCAGTTCCCCATTCTCATATTTGCCAACATCACTCTACTTGAAATTGCCTGCCATTCAGGAAGATTAGCCTATTATTTTGTGTTGAATACTATGGCTATTCCTTCTTTTCCTTGATTGTCATTGCCTGAATATAACATTTTGTATTTATTGTTCAGAAAGATCTCACCAGTTTGTCTTTGCTGTTTCAGTCACCCTTATTATGTCAATCTGGTACTCATTCAATTCCTCAGCAACCTTCATTTCTTTGCCATTCAGGCTTCTTATGTTGATAGTACTGATCTCGAACTCTGATGATGTTCAGTTGGGGTAAGTTTTAGGATTTTTTTCAGTAGGTGACTTTTGCTGTTTGCCCTGGTTTCCAGGCAAAAACAACGGGAGCCTTGTTTAACCGGCGACACCCCAGCCAGCATGAAATTCTGTCATGTTGTACCATCATTTGAAATTTTGGTTTAAGCCAATAAGAATACAATTTGGTCAGCTAAATCCCAAATTGCCAGCCCATCCTCATCCGTTCAGTATCCAGGTAGATACCTAACCATGAGAAAGTGAGGATTGGACATTAGGTCAGAAGCTCTGGTCGGTTCTCCGCATTCCTTTGAAGGCTATGTGGAGGTCTCCCTCAGTTATACGGCCTTGACCCTTAATCATCCCCTTTTTAACTTATATATATATATACACTTGTAATCTGTACATGCTATACTTATACAATGCACTCATTTCCCTCCTCTTTTCAGAAACCTTTTAGATTAAAACAAATGGTTTTTTGCTTCCTGTATGGTTTAAGTGTGGTGCAGACTGTTTTAGATCATTAGTTTCTAAACTGTATTATATAACAAACAATGACAAATAAGGTTTTTTTTTTTTTTGATAATTTCAGTGTTGAAAATAGTATACAGAAGACAAATTATATGTTAATAGTAATGCTGCATTCAGTTTATGCAACAGTGTGTTAATGACCCCAATAAATGGAATTATATTCTTGGTTTCATCCTTTATCCAAGTGTAAGTAAACAAAGTTTGCACATGAAATAACTTCATGACAGGGCAACTCATGTATACAGGCTAATAACTTCAAATCAATTGCCTTAGTATCCCACAATGCAATGCACATATCCTTACGGATATGTATAATGCTACTGATTATGAGAAGGACCACTACCCAGACCGGTTTGACCTTTATTGAGGTCCTTATCCATGGGAGCCAGACCAAGAAGTGATACCAAGTTTGAAGTAATGCAGAAGTGCATTGCATTATGGGATACCAAAGCGACTGATTTGAAGTCATTAGCTTCTATATACGAGTTGCCGTGTCATGAAGTTACTTCATGTGCAAACTTCGTTTGCTTACACTTGAATAAAGGATGTACCACTAAAACTGTTAGTGATAGCAGTCGATTACTGACCGAATTTACAGCTCATCACTAATTCACAATTCATTCAAATAGAAAAATTTGGCTTTAATCATTCAAAGCCAGGTATGGTACATGATGTATTGATGTGAATAATCATTTAATGAATTATTTCTTTTGCTGACTTTCAAGTAAATCTATGTATGTGCACCCATATACTTATTATAAACTTTTAATTAACTACTCAAACCATAATAAGAATTACTTGACCAAGTAAGGTTAAGTTGAGGAAATGCTGCTAACATAAAACTGTTCTATTTGGCATTAGAACAAAGAAAGGAAAGTGTGCACATGTGGGAAAAGACTAATAAGGGAAAACTAATAAGACTGCTCCCAAATATGCATTCATGGTAGATAATAATTGTCTTGCAATCTAAGCATAACCACATTACTATCTGATTGGATTAACAAACCATACCATACTTTATCAATGAAGAGAAAACCTAGATATTATCTCCAGAGTCTCAAAGTTCAGTGTTATTTAATGCTCAAACATAGGAGTGTCAATGTTGAATTCAACATTTAAGTCCATCCAGTGTGGTCTCAAATAAGCCAAGTAGTCACTTTTAAATTACACAATCTATTTTTTTTTTCCTGCTGATCATAAAATAAAAACTGTTCAATCTTTTCCTTTTGATAGCAGGAATGATGCCAATTGAGTAAGAATGTTATTCATTTTGTTAAGAAAAAACTGTTATTTATGTTGGTATCTGTGTAGATTTTGCTTTATATATTAGAAGCCAAGCACTGACTTATTTTTCTTTATTCATTATGATCAATTCATTACAATGTTAATGAATTTGTTAATACTAATGTTTCATTAGCATCCTCCTCTTTATAATTATTATGCTAACCATCAGAGAATCAGTTGTGACAGCATAAGACTGGTAATGAATAGAGAAAAAGAAGCAAACACCCAAAGCTATGAACTTGTTTTCGTAAGATATTCAAAGTGGGGCCACACATAAACTAAACCATAGATACAATGATATTTTAAAAGAAATTCACTATAAAACTATTCCTGAGGGCACTACAAATTGGCTATAGCTCATCTTTTAGTTCAATGGAATGAAACAGTACAATTAAATAACTGAACACAGATTTAATAGTTCCAATATTTTATCTGTCACACAGACATCATCTAGAATGCAATATTAAAATTGGAAAAACACACAAAAAATAATGGAAGATGTCAGACTAGAAGCTAGACATCCTATGAGGGGACCACTCTCTATGAGTACTGATAGCTAGCCTTTGCTGTCCGACAGGGAGTCTAAGAATTACTGTTTCTCTTGGGAAATTCAACACAAACACAATTATATTTATTTAGATCTACTTGATTCTGTAAATCTAATCTATGTGGAGAACCAACCATGGCTCCTGACCAAAGCCCAATCCTCACCTTTTTATTGTGCACCAGTTAGTAAGTGTCTACCTGGATAATGAATGGGCTGATTTAGGATTTGGCAAAACAAACTATTATTATTGACTTAAACCAAAATAAAATGATGTACAACATGACAGAATTTCATGAGGGCTGAGAGTGTTGCCTGGTTAAACAAAACTCCTGGTTTTTTTTTGTGTTTTTTTTTTTTTTAAAATCACGAAACTTGAGCTAACATTGAAAAGTCAGTTCTTGGCACAAATCCCAACTAACACCAGCAGAATTCATGATCAGCCCCATCAATATACATAAGAAGAATCAACATGAAAAAAATGGACCTAGGAAGAACTGAATAAGTACCAGACTGATATGAAATATATGTTACCAAAACAAAACAGGTATATTCTTCTAAGCAACAAATGCAAGATGTTATATTTAGATACTAATGATCAGGTGGAAAGAAGAAGAAACTATAGTATTCAACAATACATACAAATATAATGATTTTGTATGACAGGCAATATCAAGTACAGAGACTTATTTTGGGGCCTATTGTTCCACAGTAGGATCTACTAAGTAACATATGGAGGAAATTTTCAAAGCATTACAGAAGGCATCTGACACCCCCCCCCCCCCCCCAAAAAAAAGGAAAAGTTGGTCCTTGCTGAAGAACTACAAAGCAGAGAGGAAATGATTACAGACGTACAGAAATATTTTGGGAATATCTGCAGAAATGAGAAAAGCTAATCATAATGATGATAATAATAATAATGGTAAGTGCCTGAGAGATTTCTGTTCAGCATATGAACTAGTCATTATTAACTCTTATGTTAATCTTAATGGAGTGAAATAGCACTGAAAAAAAATATTAATTCTTTCAATATTTCATCTCAGTTACTGAGACATCATCAGGGAGTACAATATAAGACTTGTAACATACACATACAGGTAACACAAAACTAAGGGAGACATGTGGATGAAAGAACTAGAGTCCTAACTGGGTGGGGTGCCCAATGGGCAACTGCTGGCAGCCTACGGTGTAAACTGGGATCTCGAAGTATTAGTGTTTCCCATATTTTGGGAAGTTTAATTTATTTAAACTAGGCTGATTTCTGAGAACAGCTGAAGATTCCAAAAATAGCCCTTCTCTTTTATATTTACTGCGATGGAGAGTGGTGGTCTTTTTCCCAACTGATTCTATGAGTGAGCCGTATCTAAAACACAAGGCCTGATTTACCATAGTCATGACTGTGGGATGTATTTTTTGTGTTCTTAATGCAGATGTTGGCCAATCTTCCCATCTGTCTATAGCAAGCCAACTTGCAGTAACAGGGCACTTTATATATACTCCAATAGAGAGTGGTGGAAGCTGTTCATTAGTAGAATGTATAACAATAGTAAGCTTTCAGTGGACTTGAAAGTCAATCAGAGATAAGACTATGTCCATTTTTTCTGAAGTGCCTTGGACATAGGGATGATGATAACATTACTAAAATCTTCCTGCAGAAAGGGGTTTGGGGAAGGATTGATTATTGTTTTAATACTGTAGAAACTTAGAGAGGACTCACTGGAACAAAAGGTTACAGCCTCTATTGGTTAATGTTTTAATGATACCATACTGCTGAGATGGGATGTGATCAGAAAGTTTGTGAATGTATCTGCCTGTGTGGGCGGGCTTTCAAGGTGTCTAGAAAAGCTAAACTACTATTAGTTTCTTTTTCCATGTTAAACTGGATATTCTAGGGTGAAGACTATTGAAATGAGAAAGGAAAGAGTCTCATGCATCTGGGTCATGAGGCCAAATAGAGAAAACATCATCTGCATATTTTAACCAGATAGGTTTGAGAGGAGCCAAGTCAAGAGCTTGTTTTTCAAAATATTCCATAAAAATTGGTGGGGGGAGGGGGCATGAGAGGAGGAGAACACAGAGTTACCTTTCATATGTTTATAAATTTTGTATTTCCAAGAGAAATGTCCAGAATGGATAGCAAAGGAAAACAGATCAGTAATATCAGGATTAAAAACTTTTTTATAAGTGATAAGGTGTCAATTTAAGCAAATATTGGTGAACTGTGAGGTGATATCAAAGCTAACCAAAATATCTGTATTATTTAATGTTAAATTCTCAATAGAAGTTTTAAAATGGTTGGTTTTTTTTATGCAGCAAGTGGTATGACTAGTGAGGGGACGGGGATTAAGAGAGTGTTGACTGTTTTGCTAATTTATAGCATGTGAAAATTGTGGTGTCTACTATAGGTATTAGAGGGAAATTGTGTTTGTGTATTTTTGGTAACCAGTATATCTGAGAGGGAGAAGACTAAAGGGGTTTGAGTTTTCTTGTGATTTCAGATTTGAGATTTTTGGTAATTAACACACATTATTAACACTGTAATCCAACATAAAGATGTACACAAATTCACAGGAAGAGAAGATGGAAGAAATAACAATAGTCACATTGATATTATTATTATTCAAGTGTCCTGGAGTCAAAAGACTCATCAAGGGAGGTCCCGCCTAAGAAACACAAAGTCAACCATACCACTCCTTAAACTCATTGACAGTTCTCGCTCTCACTACTCTATCAGGCAATGCATTCCATGGTTCAACCACCCTCCATGCAAAGAAACCACTCATCACTGCATGTCTGCTCACAGCTTCCATTCGTAACTTCCAGGGATGGCCCCTTGTCATCACTCCTTCATGCTGTTCAACCAACGAAAGAACTCCCCAGTGTCAACCTTGTAACCACCTCTCAACAGTTTAAAAGTCTCAATCATATCACCTCTCCTTCTATCCACCAAACTCTGCAGTCCACATTCCCTCAGCTGATCCTCATAACATTGTACAGTCCTGAAACCATCTTTGTCATCCACCTTTGTACGCTTTCCACAGTTAATTTATCCTCTTCAAATCCTGGGGACCAAATTTGAGAACAATAGTCTAAGTGTAGTCTGATCAAGGTCCTATACAACAGAATGATAACTCTTTTATCTCTGCTAGTCAGTGTCCTTTTCATTATTGCAGCAATCCTCTGTGTTACCTTCACCACTTTTGCAATATGTCCCCTGAATTTCAGGTTTCTATCAATCATCAACCTCAGATCTCTTGTCTCCCCTACTTCCTCATGTATAGCTCCTCCAATAAAGTATGCAGCGTCCCATCGATGTGTCCCAAACCTCAAGACCTTACATTTTGCTGCATTAAACCAATATTCCCATTCATTTGCCCATCTGTCTAGCTTATTCAAATCCTCTTGAAGGGCTACCACATCTGGATTATTACTAATAACCCTTCCCAGCTTCACATCATCTGCAAACAACTGAATAACCCTCTGCAACCAACTGACAATGTCATTGATATAAAGGTTAAACAATATAGGTCCCAGTACTGAGCCCTGTGAGGCCCCACTTGTAACCTTCTGCCTCCTTGAAACTGTCCTGCCATACACAACTCTCTGATACCTATCAGACAGCCAATCCTGAATCCAGTTGATCAACCTGACATCCAAACCCATGTGCTGCAACTTAAATATCAGCTTATCATGTAGCACCCTGTCAAATGCCTTCGCTGAATCCAAGAAAACGGCAGAATATGCCTTTCCCTCATCTACTGCTCTTGTAACTTTATTATAAAAGGCTAGCATATTGCTAGCCTTTTATAATAAAAATATAAATTTTTATATAAAACAAGAGCACCCATTAACAAATCCATGCTAACTCTCACAGATAACATTACCCTCATCTGTCCAATGTTGTATATGGTCCCTCACTAATTTCTCCAAGATCTTAACAACTACTGATGACACACAAACTGGCCTATAATTAGACAATTACAGTCTGCTACTGCCCTTATGCAATGGCACTATCTTACCTTCCTTCCATTCCCTGGGCACCTTTCCCATAGCCAGACTTTCATTGAAAAGCCAGGTCAAAGGCGCTGTCAGTTCTTGACCACATTCTCTCAAAACTCATGGTGAAATACCATCCAGTCCCAAAGCTTTACTGACATCCAGAGTACTCGGTAGTTGGAACACACTCTCCTCTTGCACCTCTAAACCTCGAACCTGCCCTATACCTCTAGTATTAAAATTTACTCTTCATGATGAAATACACCAATAAAGTGTTCATTGAACAATTCCACTCAGTCACTCTATTCCCATTTTTATCCCACAATCATTTCTCCTCCTACTGGCCACATAGCTAAAAACTTCCCTAGGATTTTCTTTGGATCTTAGGGTCAATCTCTTCTCATATTCCAGTTTCACCTTCCTTACCACACTAGTCACTCTTCTGGCCTGTGTCTTATATTCTTCATGCATCTTCTCTTCACCTGTCTCCTTATATCTCTTCCATAGCCTCTATTTCGCATGCAATTCCTTTTTAATATTGTTTGTCATCCACTTTACTCCAAATTGTGTCCTCTTCTTCACTTGTGGAATACAGTTTACTACTACTGCTAACAAATATTCCTTCACAATTTCCCAAGCACTAATGATATCCCAGCCTTCCAATTCCTCCCTCCATGAAACTTCCCCAAGTTTATATCTAAGACTATTATAATCACCTGCCTTATAATTCCACATATGTTCCCATCCCTTTGATACTCCTGCATGTCTATTCATCTTCCAAGTCAAAACCACATGGTCACTCTCTCCAACTGGTGGGAGAGATGTCATCTCAGTTATTATAAACTCTTCTGATGCTATGACCAAATCCAAATCTCTTGAACCTCTTGTTCCCTCTATTACATGTTGCTTAATATATTTGCCCCTCAAGAATTCTAGAAATTCCATTCCCTTATTGCTACATGCATCTTCCTCTCCCCAATTTATACTGCTGTAGTTCAAATCTCCCATAACAATCATTCTTCTTGCACTTGCCAAGCTCAACTGTCTAAACATCTCCTGGTCCCCGCCATCTGTGCTCCTTGGTTTGTAGAAACACCCAACTAAATATCCTGTCTTGCCCACCTCTACTTCACACCATATGCTTTCAAATTCATTAGGTTCACTGCCCTCCAAAGCCTCCACTCTTAGAGGACATGTCATCACTTATCATAAGCAGTACTCCACCTTCTTATCCTGCTTTCCCTTCTTATCCTGCCAAAAAATGCTGTGCCCTGCTACTTCTATTCCTGTTATTATAACCTCTTCTGTCAACCACATATGAGTGATCCCAATAATCTTTGGCCAGGCTGATGCTATCAGTGCCACCAATTCCTCTCCTTTATTCCAGATATTCCTGGCATTAGTATAAAGCATAAAAATGCCACTGTTTCTGTACCTAGCATTATCTCCCTCTAGACTCCACTGGGCCCAGCGTTACCTGATGTCGTCTCCCTTCTCCCAAGTACCCATTCCCACAAGAGGCCACCCCTGCTACCATCCAACCTGGGCATTCTCGTTTCCCTGCATTTACACACCGACTCGTTCAGGACAGCAATCTCTCTAGATGCCTAAGTCCTTCCTCATTCAAATGCAAGAAGTCTCTAGCATACAATTCCTTTCTGTCCTCAAATGCCCCTCCAAGCATCCACATGTTCCAATCCTCTCTCTTCTGACACATTCTAGCTATCATGTTATTCAATATTACTGCTCTTCTGCTCAGCTCATCACTATCATACCTAGGCAACACGCACACTTTCTTTCCTCTCTCTGTCTTCTTTCGTACTACCTCAAGCAAGAATCTCATATCTCTCACTGCCCAATTTACATTACCTCTCAAGTCATTCGTCCCTACCATCACAATCATTTCATCCACCCTTTCACCACTTAATTGCCATAGCCACACTTTCTATCGTTCCTCCAGGCAAACACTCCTCACGCATCTTATCTTGCACACTATGGATCATTGAGTCCCCATACATTACACCTCTTACCACCCTGTTCCTCGATTGCTCACATGCAATCTCTCACTCTCTCTCCTCTAATACCTTCTCTCTATGTTCCCCTACTTACCTGCCTTCCTGACATCACTCTATCCCTGGTTCCAGTGCTCCTTGCATTCTTCTCATTCCCTCTCTCCTACTGTTTCCATTCTCTTCTCTTCTATCATTCTCATAACTCTCTCCCATTCCCTCTCTTCTACTGTTCTTGTGTATATGTTCTTGTTGATAGTGATGTCTTCACAGCATTTCAGGATAGAAGAGTATATAGAGGACTGGAGCTAGGAAGTGATCGCCACTTAGTTTTAAGCAAGATAAAATTGAATATTATAATGAAAAGAAATGTGTGCAAGCAAGTTTTAAAAAGAATCAAAGTTGAGCAACTTTCAGAGGTGAACTGTAGACACAAATATTATTTAATAAAAAATGAAAGCGTTTCAAAACAAGAACCAAACCTTGGAGACTCACTGGCAGACTAAATGAAATGATGATTAATTCAGCCTTCACCAGCATGTGGTGAAGTTGTCTGCCATGATAGAAAAAAATCAGAACTCCATGATACCCTAAGGAAATTAACAAAGATATTTAAATATAAAGAGCCAATAGGCTTCATTTCGGTGATGTAACATTATTTAAATTAAGGGGGATATTAAATCCCACGTTATTTCAAAGCCGAATAAGAAACTCAAATATAGAAATCAAAGCGTTTCATGCCCAATATAGCAAACTATAAAAATGTCGGCAGACTGTAGCATAAGCTGAAGCATATGGTTCAACCCTAGAGCAACTTGTTGCAAAAGTTGGTAAAGTTCTGATCACTATTCTTAGTATTACCCATAATGTAAAACATATCTCCTAGGAGATGTTTGATATGGGTGCACCTTTTCAACAACTCGTATAGCAAAGTATAAAGTTCTTTTCGTATAACTTCGGTATTACCTGGTCTACCTACTCACTGATGAGACCTCCAAAAAGGTCAAACCGGTCTGGGTAGTGACCTTCTACCATAATGTATAACATCAAACATCTCCTAGGAGATGTGTTTTACATTATGGGCAAAACTAAGAATAGTGATCAGAACTTTACCACTTTTGCAACGAGTTGCCCTAGGGTTGAACTATGTGCTTTAGCTTATGCTACAGCCCGCTGAAATTTTTAT
Organism: Typopeltis vanoorti; assembly: GCF_054136105.1. Classification (NCBI taxonomy): domain Eukaryota; kingdom Metazoa; phylum Arthropoda; class Arachnida; order Uropygi; family Thelyphonidae; genus Typopeltis; species Typopeltis vanoorti. Next base: position 122,086,867 of record NC_143554.1, read on the forward strand.
AGTTTGCTATGTTTGGCATGAAACTCTTTGAAAAAAGAATACAGAAAATTCGTAAAAAAAATTAGTCAGCATGCGTTTTTGAGAAAATACAGAGAAAATGTAAGAAAGTGAAGAAATGAGTGAAATTAGCCAAGATGTGAGGCTTTAAGTAAGAGTATAGAAAATAAATATCAGTATAAAGTGGTAATATACTCAGGAGTTTATTGAGACGAAAAAGAAAAAAAAAGCATAGAGATAGAGGAAAGTCTTACATAAAACTAAGTGGTGATCACTGTAAATGAAATTAGAAATAATAAAGATGACACAAAAATAGAAGGTAAAAGACATTCTACAAGTCTCAAGTAATTACTTTGAAGAAACGCCACCACAGTACTCAACCAAATGGACTACACAGGTAAGCTTAATGCTCTATTATTAGATTGGGCTACTTACCTCCCTATTGAATACAATCCCACCAAATCACAAATCAGAAAAATTCATATGCTCCTTAAGAAGGTCACTTCTTAGCCTGTAGAAGTTACTAACAAATACAAATTAAAACAGTTTAACTCCATACCTCCCCCCCCCCCCGTATATATGGACTCCCAAAAATACATAAAGAAAATGTCCCATTACATCCGATAGTGGATGGCATTAATTCCCTCACATACAAATTAGCTAAACATTCGGCCAAAGCGCTCACACACTATACTGGTAACACACCATCACATAAAAATGCAGCCCACTTCAAAGCCAGCATAGAAAACCTTACACTCCAACATACTGACATAATGGTCAGTTTTGACGTCTCCTCCTTATTCTTAAATGTCCCACTCAAGGAAACCTTAGAGTTAATCCAAGCTAAATTTCCTACCAATATCTCAGCCCTATTTCAGTTCACAATGAACTCAAGCTATTTCGTTTGGCAGGGAAAATTCTACAAACAAATAGAGAGGACAGCCATGGGTTCACCACTCTCCCCACCCTTAGCCAACTTCTTTGGAGACTTTTGAAGAGAAAGCCTTAAACTCTGTCCCACAAAAACCAACTATATGGCTTCGCTACGTTGATGATATGTTTGCTATTTGGCCACATGACTCTGATACACTCCTCTCCTTCTTAACACACTTAAATAACCAACACCCCAGAATCGAGTTCACCCTGGAAAAAGAGGAAAACAACAGTCTCCCTTTCCTAGACACACTAGTCACCTGCCAGACTGATGGAACCTTGGTTTTCTCAGTTTATAGAAAACCCACCCATACAGGCAGATACATTCACCAACAATCCCTCCCCCGCAACGTTCTGTTCTGATCTGTTCAAATGACAAGGCCTAACCACTGAATTAAATCACATCCTCAACACTTTCTCAGCCAATGGCTACTCCCCCCCAAAAAAATATTGAAACCAGTAACCCCCCCCCCCTTCACAACAAGGATTACTCTAAATCCATCACCATTCCCTACATCTGAGGCACCTCGGAAAAAACTACCAAAATCTTAAAAAAACATGACTTGACCTCTTGTTACAGACCATATAGAAAATTGGCATCCCTTATCCACTCCACTAAAGACCAACCACTTCCCCTCGACCTACCTGGTGTATACCAGGTCGCTTGCAGCTGTAAGCTGTCCTACTTTGGCCAAACAGGCAGGACAGCGAATATCAGAATTTCAGAACACAAGGACTACACCCGTTTTCACCAGTATAGTTACTCTGGTCTTGCAGACCAAGTTCAAATTTGAAAGACTTTTCATGGAATCAGCCTCAGCCCTAAGAAACATGCCAAACCTTAACAAATTTGGTTGCATGAGACTGCCCCAAATTTAGGAGACGTACATCAGGAGACCTTCAGCCCAACAGCCAGGAATACCTACATAGCCTGCTGGGGGCACCATCAGGACTTTTAGGAGAAACAATAGCTTCCTTGCTTCGTCCTCATTTACTGTGTATAGTGCCTGCGTGAACGTGTCTTTATTTTAAGTTCCTTTGAAGATTGGAACATGATGTTGCCGAAATATTGGAAATATATAATAAAGTTTAATTTAATTTATATTCTAGTGTACGTTGTGAATTCCTTAAGTTAATTAATAATCATGTATAATCAACGTATAAGCCTTTCTACGAGAATAATTACTTTGAAAGATTGCTAAATGACACAAACAGTGACAATACAAGTGTCAGAAAATCTATCAAAAACCTGAAATGAGGGGAAAAAGCTGGAGTAGATGTTATTCAACCAGAAATGCTCAAATATAGAGATTTAAGAGTTTATGTTATAGTGACTACATGGAATAATTCAGACGGTCTGATCAGAGGGTTGAATTAGAGCTTTCATAGTACTATAAAAAAGGGAAATAAAACCGAATGTGAAAAACAGAGCAATTTCCCTAATGAGTGTTTCTGGTAAAATTTATGCAAGAATACTTGAGAAAGGGCTAAGAAAAACTGTTTAATGTAAACTAGAAGAACAAGCTAGGTTCAGGCTGAAAAGAAGTCAGGATCAGATTTTCATTGTTAAAACAAATAGTTGAGAAATCATGGGAATATAATAAAGAATATAACATTTGGTGTTTGAATTTTTTTTTTTTTTTTTATAGAATCTTGTTCCTTACAGATAAATCATTTTTCAAAGTATGTAACTTTTAATTAAACTTTGAAATGGAGATTGTGTACAGTATCCCATCATACCTGATTTAACATTAAACTGTGTTCCTGAATATTATTCATTCTAACTGCCATTTTGCAGCTATTGTACATATATAAGCTAAGCAGTGTTCTATATATAAGATTCCATTTACTCCATACAAATTAGTTTTGCCCAATTTTTTTCAATGGTTTCAGACTATATCATATGCTTTATCAAGACTGACAAAGTTCAGAAAATTCTACTGTTTTCTCAATAGTTTATCATAAGCTGTAAAATCTAGTCTTAGCATAACATCTCCCATTTGACTGAATCCAATACAAGCATATCCTGGTCATGTAACACATTAGGTTCCAGATCACTGCCCCCCCCCCCCCCACACACACACACATACTTGTGTCAATGCATTGTACTGGATCCATTCAAGAGTATAATATCTTCACCCAACATGTTGTTCTCCAAGCATCTATACCACAATTTTTCTGAAGCTTTTTCTCAAGTATACTTGCATAAATCTTACCAGCAACACTCAGAAGGTCAGTTTTATTTTGATTTTTACAGATGAGTACTATGAGACCTGTACTTCAATCATCTGGAATTCTATCCTCTGACTAGGCCTTCTGAATTATACAATGTGGCCACTGTAAAACGTTTATACCTAGATATTTGAGTTTTTCTGGCCAAATATCATCTATCCCAGATGCCTTCCCACATTTTCAGGTTTTTGATGACTTTTTTTATTTTTTTTTATTGATATTTATTTTCTTCCAAAATAAATCTATGTTTTTACCAAAGTCCTCCCATGACTTTTGTTTAGCTAGTTTTACACAATGTTTCACTTTGTGCATTTTTCTCCTTATTCTCTAAAAACACAAGCTAACTTACTTGCAGAAACTTTCAATACACTTTCTTCTTTTCCTTGACTGCCTCTAACTTCTGAGTCAATCATGGAGTTCTGATTTTTCTATCCTTACTTATAGACAACCTCACCACATGCCTCTCTAGTCAAATCAAACAATGTTTTCTTCAGGTTTTGCCAATGAATCCCCAAAGTTCAGTTCCATTTTCAAATTCTCTCATTTTTTCTTAAATTATTGCTGCATTTGGATTCACAGTTCACCTCTGAATGCTGCTCAACTTTGATTCATCTTAAAACTTTCTTACGCTCTCTTCTTTTTAATACAATATTTAATTTTATCCTGCTCAACACTAAATGGTGATCATGTCCAATTTCAAATCTTCACATATTCTTGTGTCCTGAACCAGCAGAAAGGTCAATGAGCCTTTTCTTATTTCTTGCATCTTCTCTCCATATGAATTTGTGTATATCTTTATGCTGGAACTGATGTTAGTAAAAACTAATCCAGTCCTGAACAGAAATTTAACAAGCACTTACCATTTGATTATTATTATTATTATTATTATTATTATTATCTTTGCTCTTAATTTCAAAATTTCCCCAAGCATTTTATATGCCTTGTAAACATTTCTTATCAGCTGTTTAGATCTCTAACAAGGACTAACTTCTCCTTTTTGTTATGTTCTGCTTTCTCTAGTGCCTCGAATAATCTCTCTATTTCTTTGCTAGGAACCTTCTGTGGGACCACAGGCACAAAAAAGAATTCACTGTTCTCATTGTCCACTGAAAGTCTTTGTTCAGTTCCCCATTCTGGTATTCACTCTACTTGATAATGCCACCCATTCAAGAAGATTATCCTCATATTTAGTGATGACTATTCTACTCCTTTTCTTTTATCATCATTGCCTGAAAATAACATCTTGTATTTGTTACCAGATAAATTTCACCTGTTTTTGTCTTTTGTTCTGGTAATAAGTCAATCTAGTACTTATTCATTTCTTCTTCTGCTAGTTCCAATTCTTTTCAATTGAAGTTCTTTTTGTTGGTGATGGCAATCTTGAACTTTGATGATGTTGAGTTGAAATCTATTCTAGTAGTTGACTTTTCACTGTTCACACTAGTCCTGACGTAAACAATGGGAACCTTGTTTAACAGGGCAATGCCCCAGCTAACATGAAATTCTGTCATGATGTACAACACATTTTGGATTATGGTTTAAGCTGATGAGAATACAACTTTGCCAGCTAAATCCCAAATTGCAAACCTATCCCCTCGTTTGTTCAGAATCCAGGTAGATGCCTACTAAAACAGTATACTTCCTTGTGGTATAAGGATTGGACATTAGGTCCATAGCCTTGATTGGTTCTCCACAAGGCAATGTGGAGGTCTCTTCCAGTTATCCAGCTTTGACCATTAAGTACCCTACTGTTACAGCTTCTAGTTGAGGATCATCTAATCCAGCAATAACTTAAAAAAACAATTTAAAAAAAAGTTTGGGTTAGAGGAATTTCTCCACTCAGCATACCAGGAAAGATTAATTGGCACACAAGAGAAAAGGATAAGAAAAACTGCTAAACAGACTGGTGAAAAACAATTGCAAAGACTAGATATTTACATCAGGACAAACAGGCAAGAAATTATGGGAACATAATAAGAATTTCTATTTAATATATGATGATCATGGGAGAAAAAAATGATAGTGTAAACCTTCTAAAATAGTGTAAATGTTACCTTTTAATGAGCAAACACACCATTTAAAATTAAGCCCCTCTGTATGAGATCTCCAATGAGGACATCATAGAAAGCCTTCGTATTCTCAGCAATGATGCTAATATTGAAATCATGGTGAAGTTTCTTTTTTCAGAAAGAAAATATTTCAAAATGTCTTTCGGAGCATTCCTAAAAGTCCTCGCGATGTTTTTTATCATAATTATTATTATTATTATACAATCAGAAACTTTTACAATGAGAAACAATAAAGAGGATGCACCAGTTGCAGCCAGGCTACCAGTTGCAGAATAATTATTCTCACATATATTTTAAAAATTTGCATAACAAATAATACCTTACCTTTGGATTAAGAAAGAACCACAAAAATTTTTGTGTTCTTTCATAATCAAAGTTTAGGTTTTTGTAAAGATATTGAACTTTGAAAACTACACTCTTTAAATGTTAATCAGCTGTGATATCTCATGGAGAGTAGCTTCTCCCCTACTTCCTTACTTATTCTTAATAGAATAAGTAAGGCCAGTGGTTGTGCACTAATTGGATAAATTTATAGGAAACAAGAGAGAAATCAATCACAAGATCAAATTTTGATTTCTGAAGAAAATTAACTGACTAAACAGATTGCATCAATGGCAGAAGAGCCTTAAAAAATAAAGATAAGAAAAAAGAACCTGATATATCAATATTGAAGAATATACATGCAGTGTTTACTGAAGATAGTACTGTTACTTAAACAAAATGGAAGATAAAAGATTAGTGAAACAGATGTTTGAGGCAAAATAGGGAATGATGGGATATCAGCACAGATGCAAAAAGTGTTTAGCTGAACTGGCTATTCCTTTGACCAGGCTATATAATTTGAGCCTCAGAAGAGGGAAGATTCCACAGAAGTGGAAAGAATGTGTGGTAATCCCATTGCAGAAGGGTGGTGCAAAAACTGATGCATTCAACTATCGACTAATCAGTATCTCAGAAGTGGTGGTGAAGATTTTGGAAAAATTGGTTAGGGCTCGCATTCAGAAACGGATTAACAGAGAATCTCTACTTTGCAATGAACAGCATGGGTTTAGTAAGGGAAAGTCATGTTTTAGCAGCTGGCTCACATTCCATAATAATGTTACCAGTGAGTCAGACAAGGGAATATATACACCATGATACTTTTGATTTTGCTGAGGCTTTTGACAGCATGGCCAAACTACAGCATGGAAGATTATTGCATAATTTGGAGAATATGAGATTGGAATGTAAAATATTACTGTGGATAAGAGGATGGCCAACTGACAGGTATCAAAAAGTGGTATGTGGGGAATGTGAATCTGCAAGATTTAAGGTGATTTGAATTTGAATTGTGGGGATTGGAAAATGGATGTCAGTTCAGTGTCAGTAAATGTAAAGTCACACACTTTGATGTGATTAGATATCCAATGTCATGTTATATTGATGGAATTATGACAGAAGAAACTGATCAGGCTAGGGATCTTGCATGCTTTGACCATCCTGTCAGAGTGGAGATATTTCGGTATCATGTTCACCCCAAAGGGAAGATCTTCTGTCCCTTCTATCCTAAAAGCTGGGATCGTTTCTTTGAGGAAAGCTCCTCTCAAGCCCCAGCAAAGACTGTTTCTCCTTTCCCACTATCTCTTGCCTCGCTTTTACCACAAGTTGGTGCTTGGTAGGACATATATCTCGGTACTGTCCCGAATGGACAGGGCTATCCATTCAGCCGTGAGATCATGGCTCCGACTGACACCCCTACTGCATATTTCCATGCGAGGGTGAAGGATGGTGGACTCGGGGTTCCATCACTTAGATGGCTGATCCCACGACTGCGGCTGTCCAGAATCACGAATTCAGAACTATCTTCTTCCCCTATCTGCAGAGAGGCTTTCTATAGAAGAATTTAGGCAGGCTAAAAGCTGGTCCCATTATCAGGGTACCTTAATTGAGTCAGCATCTGCAGAACACAAAAGGTGGGCATCTCTGCTGCACTGTTCTGCAGAGATGGTGCTTCTTTAAAAGAGTCATATCTGGTGCTTCCCCAGCATGATTGGGTAAGGGATGGCTCCAGGCTCCTCCCTGGGTTCGAGTATATCGACCTTATTAGGACAAGGATCAATGCCCTGCCCACTCGAGCCCGCACAGCTCGATGGAGTAATGACGACTCAAACTGTAGCGCTGGCTGCCACTGCAGTGAGACATTGTCTCATATAGCCCAGTGTTGCTTCCACACCCATGGGGATCCGCATGCGAAGGCATGATGCCGTGGTCTCCATTCTGAACAACCGCTTTAAGAACAAAGGTTGGGTGACAGCGGTGGAACCACATTATAGGACCTCTGCAGGTTTGCATAAGCCAGACTTAGTGATTAAAAGAGATGGTGACATTTGCACTGTTGATGCCTAGGTGGTGGGAACAGAGTACCCACTAGCCTATAGCCATAATAATAAAGTAAATTATTATAAAAATAACCAAGATCTAGTTAGTAAGACACGGGAGGAATATGGGGCCACCCCGAGGTTTACCAGAGCCACCATCTCTTTACATGGCGTCAAAGCAAATATAGTTCGTATTCCGTTTATATTAATCCTTACCTCAAATTAGTGGCTTAATTATTCTTAAACTTTATCTTATGCAGGTTCGAATTTTTCAGGACAGTGCATTGACAAACCATTTAATTAAATCAAAAAGGAATATCTACAGAATGATACACATTAATATATATATATACAATTTCATTGCAATTCTTTTGTTATTCTCAATTCTTTCTAATCCAAACTTAGTTCTAATTTTCTTCCTATAAACTAATTCACAATCTGGAATAAGGTCATATATACATTAAATGACAATAAGGCATACCTTGTGTAAGCCTAATTCAATATCAATATACATTATCTCATAAACAGAAACACTTGATATATATTCTTGTTCAGAATTATCACATATATAACTTACAAAATCTCATTCAGCACTGCCTTTTACATGAATCTTTTGTTCACATGTAAGTGCTCCTTCTTGTCCTTCGTCCCGTCTGCTCCATCTACGGCAATTCTTAGAATTCTTCACTATTCTTAGAATTAGATTTACTGATTTGGCATGAGTTAACAGCATTACATGATGATGTCATGCGCCACATTATTTTAACAAAGCTGCATTTAAGTTATTAAAATTACAAGAGTATTTACAGACAAAATTAACATTTCTCAAAGAACATTCCTCTTAAAACAAACATGTAACATGATAAGTTACATAATTACATATCATGAGAGATTTTACAGTGTTACAAGCAGAAATTAAATATTGCAGTATACTGATATACTTCATAGACTGCCTGGTGGCTGAGTAGATAGCATAGGTGCTCTCCAACCAACAGGTTGTGGGTTTGAATCCCATCTTAGGCACAGATGTTCGTAAAAGTCTACTCTGAATGAGCTTGTATAGATCCTCAAGCTTATAAGGCTTAATCTCTCTCTCTTTTTTTCCCCCCTTTTTTAATAATAATTCTAACATGTTTAAGGCAATGAGTTAATGCCATGTTAAAATTTCTGTGAAGAAATAAGCTGCTTGCAAAATAGGACTGTCAGTGCTAGTAACACACAGGTGACCCTACATCTACAAATGCTATTTGTAGCAAAAAGTGTAGTAATCAAGGGATCAATTAAATGAAGAAAAGAGCATGCATTACTTTTCATGGTCTCCTGTAAATAAAAATGTCTATTGTTTGAAAATGAAATGTGTAGAAAGGCTTATGTGTTCGTCATACATGTTGTTTAATTTTGACGGTACATATCAGAACACAGAATTATAGGTAAATAATTATTTATTGACTTAATGCTGATATTTTGCTGGTGTTATAACCAGCATCTTCAGAGCACAAAAACACAGTTTGTCACAGGACGTGAGACTACAACACCATGGTGTAACAAAGGGGTTTAACAAAATTGTAGCAACAACACAAAAACTAAAGTCAGCATTAAGTCGATAAATATCAGCATTAAGCCAATAAATAATTATTTAGTTATAATTCTGTGTTCTGATATATACTGTCAAAATTAAACAACATGTTTGAAAATGAATTTTTTGCTGAATGTGTAACAATGAAATCAGTAAATGCCAATGTGAAGAAACAGAAATGCTTCATAAACCTTTCAGTCAACAGACTCAAGATTTAGATTAGTTTTTAGATGCTTAAAGATGTTTTGCTGATCAGTAACTAGAACTAGTAATGTAGATATGAAAACACAAGCACATATAAACATGTTGCATGGATAAGATGGCAAAATAAATTTTCTAGAACAATAATACTAAAATGATTTTCCACAGAGTATTCTTATGATGTATTTATGTCAAAATACATTTCAACTAACATTATAGCATGCCTATAGAGATCAAACAATTTTTGGTCTGATATAGATAATTTCTTGTGGAACAGCAATCAAGAATTGAGAATTTGCCCAGGATGTTCCCCCCCCCCCCCCCAGATGTCATAATGCAGGTTGTGGCTTATCAATTTTTTCTATTACCCTAAATTAAAAGCATACTTTAATGAGCCTTATTTTAATCCCACTTAGTAACAACGCTCACTCTGTTATTACGTACATTTTTTTATTTAATATTTACTTAAAAGTTCAATATCTGAGATGCAACTTATATCTTCAAGTGAAAATATCTTTAAGCTTTTTTTTTTCCTCATATCATAAATTTGCTCTACATCTTTATGAACTCTGTAACTGGTAAGTTGCACTGAGGTAGAACTTATTTGTAGCAATTATCATATAATATTTTTCTTTAAAAAAAAAAACTCACCAGAACATCACTAGATGCAATATTACTTAGGTGCAAATATTCAACAGTTCTCTGCTGTAGCTCTGCATCGGCACTCTTGATATTACTATCACTTTGAAGAACCTTTGCAAGATCAAAAGACATATACATATATATATATATATATATTAGTTTAAAACTATTATTAATATGTTACTTTTTTTAACCATTTTTTTTTTTCATTTTGTGATTTGTTATGATAAGTAATATATTTTTTTTTACTTTGCATATAATAACATCTGCTACAACTTGCTGTGCAGGACATTTATATCAGTTTTTTTTAAGCTAAAAAGAAGCAATCAGTAAACATCCACCATATGCTGCAAGAAAAAAGGAAAATTTATTGCCATCATTTCAGAAATGGAAAGAAATTCTCATTTCACATATATTCCTATTAGTATTAAAGTCTCTTTCACCAGAAAAATGATGATTTCTTTTTTTTTTTTTTTGAAAGTTCTTGAAAAATATCAACTACAGAAAGCCAAGCAAAACATTTTGCTAGACTGCCACCGACAAAGTTTTGAAATTCTGATAGAATGAATCAACATCATACAGACACTATTAACATGCACAGTTGAAATTCTGTTAATAATTTATAAATATGAATAAAATAATTTATAAGCATGTCAAATTTCAGCTTTCCACAAAATACCCTAGGAATTTTGGAGACATCTGCAGGAAATGCTTGTCCTACATATGCTCTAAAATTCCTAGAGCAGTCAAAGACAGAATAATTTTCGGCTGAAATAATTCAACGGAATAATTAAAAACCTGAGTCATAAATTTTTAATATACTATAGAATAATTCATCAAAGCTCTTTTAACAGAAATTTTCTAAATGAGAAAAATCTTCATTTCTCACTTAGAAAATTTCAGCCACCTTTCAGTCTCCCAAGGGAAACACCAATAATCAGCAACATCAAGACTGCAAATGAGCAGTCTATCCTTCTATATATATCCAACATGTAACAGACAAAATATCAAAGGACTTAGACACCACAATATAAAAGTACCATCACCCTCTATGCAAGACTTCAAGAAATTTACATCCTCCAAAACTGTCCCATCCTACTCCAAAAAACCAAAATATACCAACATACAAAATTCACTGTTGCAGTACACACTGTTTGGAAAGAAGTCAACAGATACCATAGTGTGAGGAACAAACAGGGCAGGCACACTTTCCACCAGAATATGATCAATAGGAATTTTAGACCATTCTTCTTGTAGGCATATAATGAGGTCCTGAACTGTTGTGGGACAGACATCCCTTGACCTCACCCAATGCTTCAGTTCATTCCACAGATGTTCAGTAAGGATGAGATCAGGGCTCTGTGGAGGCCAGTCAAGTGTGGTGATGTTAATGTCCACAAACCATGCATTTACCACAGCAGCCTTATGACACCGTGCATTGTCTTGCTGAAAGAGGCATCCCTTATCCGCTCCACTAAAGACCAACCACTTCCCCTAGACCTACCTGGTGTTTACCAGGTCCCTTGCAGTTGTAAACTGTCTTACTTTGGCCAAACAGGCAGGACAGTGAATATCAGAATTTCGGAACACAAGGACTACATCCGTTTTCACAAATACAGCCATTCTGGGCTTGCGGACCATGCTCTAGATACACGCCACAGAATATGGTGGAAGAAAGCTACAGTGATACACCGTAGCAAATACAAATTTGAAAGACTCTTTATGGAATCAGCCTCAGCCCTAAGATATTCTCCAAACCTCAACAAATTTGGGTGTATGCGACTGCCCCAAATTTGGGAGGCCTACATCTGCAGACCTTCAGCCCAACGGCCAAGAACACCTACTTAGCCCACTAGAGGGCACCATCAGGACTGTTAGGAGAACAATAGCTTCATCTCTTCATTCCCAGTTTCTGTGTTGTAGTGCCTATGTGCACGTAACTTTTTTGTAAGTTCCTTTAGAAAATGGCAATATGACATTGCCGAAATATCGGAAAATATTTATTAAAGTTTAATTTAATTTATATTCTTAACTACGTTGTTCTATTCCTTAAGTGTTTTAATAATGCATAACCAATGTATAAGCCTGTCTACGAGAATCAACATTGATTTTAATCAGTCCATTTTGATTTTTGTTAATTTGATAAATCATTTTCCTATCCCTCAAATCTATGCCGATATTAGTTAGACAATTTAGGAGTATTTGCTGGTTTACTTCATCAAACACTTTCTCTAAATCCAAACAAACATATGACTCATTATATGGCACTATGTACCTTTCCCATAAGGGTGTCCATTGACTTCTTTCCAAGCGGTGTATGCTACGTGAGATAAACAGTCCAATCTGGTGAGATAAGCATGTCTGAACATATCAAGTACAGAAAAGAAAAACAAACACAAATATGACTAGCTTTTCATATAACAAATGAAAAGCATTGAATGCTTTGACAACAAACAGAACCCTATAGTGACTTCAATTTTATCAGGCAATTAAAAAAAAAGCATTCTAAGCATACCTAATTAAACATACCTAATGTAAAAAAAAAAAAGGGAATTATCTTGTATCAATTTGCATCCTCATTCCTCAAAAATCTCAAACATACGGATTTTGGATATGATCCACTTTAGGCATAATAACCTTTTTGGTGAACAACAGAATTTGCTATAAAAGTTGGACTCAAAACAAAGTTTGAAATTAACTATTCTGCAACAAAGTAGAATATACTATTCCCATGGAAATAACAATCTCACTTAATTTATCATTACACAAAAATAACTTTTATTCGAAGTGTAAGCAAACAAAGTTTGTGCCTGAAGTATCTTCAGGACTGAGGCAACTCGTGGTAAAGGTGGACCAAGCTCTCATCACTCCTCATCTTAGTATCTCCCATAATGCAAAGCACATCTCCTTGCGGACATGTATAATGCTTTGCATTAAGGGAAGGGTGACTATCCAAATGGTTTCGACCTTTATTGAGGTCTCATCAGTGGGAGCCAGACCCAGAGGTAGTGATACTAAGGTGGAAGCAACAGAGAAGTCATCTTTACCTATACAAGTTGCCAAAAGGTGTCTCACCTTATTATTAAATTACTCTGAATTTAGAGAAAGAAGTTGGAAGCTTTTTTTTTCCCCCACTTGGTTAGACTATAATAAATTTAGTTTAATCCTTTATCGAAGTGTAAGCAAACAAAGTTTGCGCCTGAAGCATCTTCAGGACTGAGGCAACTCGTGGTAAAGGTGGACCAAGCTCTCATCACTCCTCATCTTAGTATCTCCCATAATGCAAAGCACATCTCCTTGTGGACGTGTATAATGCTATGCATTAAGGGAAGGGCCACCACCCAGGCCAGTTTCAACGTTTATTGAGGTCACAACAGTGGGAGCCAGACCCAGAGGTAGTGATACCAAGGTGGAAGCAATGGGAAAGTCATCTTTACCTATACGAGTTGCCAAAAGGTGTCTCATCTTATTATTAAATTACTCTGGGTTTAGAGAAAGATGGTGGAAAGTTTTTTCCCACTTAGTTAGACTATAACAAATTTAGTTTAATCCTTCATCCAAGTCTAAGCAAACAAAGTTTGTGCCTGCAATCCCATCCCAATTTGATATCTGCTTGATTCAAAATTTTCTTACCAAACCATGTTATACTCATTTGCTGTCTCTATTGCTCTCAAAATTCCAATAACTACTCTGACATCTTTGACTATCTCTAAAATCCTCAGTTTCCTGCAGTCAAAATACCCAAATAGTGAGGTCATCTTCCTTGGGGACTTCAACACCCACAACTCAAAGTGGCTTGTGTTCTCCAATTTCACAGATCAAGGAGACAGGGATGCCAGGGTATTTGCTATTATTGGTAACATAACACAGATAGTCCATCCATCTACCAGAATATTAGACAACCCTTATCATGCTAACACAACTGACCTCTTTCTTAACAAGCTCCCCCTTCCAAATAAACTGTGGATGTCAATTCTCTTGGTAACTCAATTGACAACCTCATCCAAGTTTCCTTTACCACAGAACAACTTTCGCCCAACAACTCTCAGTCTTAGGTCCTTTGACATTGAAAGGATGTTAAGTAGGATGACCTCCATGGCTTCTACTCCTCCTTCCCATGATCTGGCTCCAGTGTCTATTCCCCCTGATCTAAACACCTGCTGCAACCATTCCCTCATTCCATCCAAAATTCCTGGCCACTAACCAAGCCTTGGTTCTGCAACAAATGTGCCAGTGCAGTCCAAGTAATTTAATGTGTACCAAGAGTAGCCCAAGAACATGTTCAACCTACAATGCATCTCACAGCAAACTGGAGGGAAAAAAAATTCAAATCACATTTTGAAAGAGATGAGTACTGCAACCATGCCTCCTGTTTAAATGGGGGTGGAGTTTTCTGGCCCCTTTCCAAAGCCATTGGGTGCAATTTTGCTTATTCGTTTTTCCAATTCTCTTATATCCAGATGGAACTATAGTAATAACATCACCCATACACAAGACTGACAACATTCAATCCTGCATAGACGACCAAGGTAAAATTCCCCCACTTGACCAAGAAATGTTCACTCCACATCATCCCATCTTCCACCAGAAAGAAATCAGAATAATCCTGAATAACTTGGACACAAACAAGTCATCTGATCCTATACCATTCTCCTATTGTGCTGAAAATTGTGTTCCAGAACTAACAATGCATTATTTCAGCCCTTTCAATCTTTCCTACTCAACTGGCATCTATCCTGTTACATGGAGACAAACCAGTTCATTAGCTAATGGCAATATAGATTTCACCACTCTTAATCTATAAATGATCTTCTAACCTACACTACCCACCTCTCGCCATGGAAATGTTTGGAGAAACTTCTATGGTTGCTCTCAACATTTCTAAGGCATGTCCTTTTTAGTAACTCACTACATGTCATTAATGTCATAGGTTTCCCTCTACTCAGATTTCTCCACTGATGGAGTACCTCAGGTTTAAGTACCTTCACCCACTCTTTTTCTCCTGCACATACACAACTTGCTCTCACTGATTTCAAATCCTATCCATAGTTTTGTTGATGATAATACACTATATTCCTCTTTTTCATTTGACAAGCTTTGTAGTGCCTCTCTAATAATTATTAGAAGCTTCAAGATTAATCATAACCAATATCCTGAACTTAGATCTAATTGCTATACTTAGTCAGGAGAAGAAAACTTCATAAACTTCAATGCTACTAAAATTCAGTTCTAATTTCTCAAAAGAAAGAGCTCACATCACTTCTATCCTTCAATAATACCAGATATCCAAACAAGATTAGGTTTCCTTCTTGGACTACTAACACCTCCAGCTTTATCTGGCTACATAAACACATCTCAGCTGCAGCTTCTGCAGCTGCCAAAATACTGTACTTTTCCACTCAAGTTGCTACTTCTCACTTGTATAATTGCTAATGCTGTATAAATCCCAAATCTGCCCAACAATGGAATACTACTTACAAATTTGGAATGGTACATTCAAATCTTCCCTAAAAACTGCTTGACTATACAGAAGAGTACAATCCAACTAACTGATGATTTTTCCCCTCTCAAAGACTCATTCCAATCGCTCTTATAGGCATTTAATGCTTGTTCTACAAGTATTTTCATGGACAATGCTCTGCTGAACTGCTTACTGTTCTTCCTCTGGTTTCTTCCAAAACCATATGAACAGATGCTGGTCAATACCCATTTCTTTCAAATTAAAGATGCCAAGAAATTATATTCTTGGTTTAATCCTTTATCCAAGTGTAAGCAAACAAAGTTTGCACATGAAATAACTTCATAACTGGGCAATTGTATGTAGAGGCTAATGACTTCACATCACTTGCCTTAGTATCCCATAATGCAAAGCACATATTCTTATGGACATGTATAATGCTATGGATTATACATGTCCATAAGGTCACTGGAAGTCGTCACTACCCAGACTGGTTTCAACCTTTATTGAGGTCTCATCTGTGGGAGCCAGACACAGAAGTAATACCAACGTTGAAGTAATGCAGAAGTCATATTTCCGTACAAGTAGCCAAACTCAAGAATATAATTTCTTGGCATCTTTAATTTATAGTATAACCAAGTAGAAAAACTTTCAACATCAATTTCTTTTTCTCCTCTTTCATTCCATCTACTTCTGTTCTTTGAAATATCCTTTTCATTCTGTCTTCCTCAAAGACTAAAACCGTCAGCTTTAAAAAAAACATTAATAGATTTCTACTTACTATCTTGCTCATACACAACACTGATGTCTTATATGTTTTGCAACCTTTTGCATGTGGGTAATATATATATGTGTGTGTGTGTGTATGTGTGTGTGTGTGTGTGTACACACACATAGTAATCCCACCTTATCTGCTGGGGATACGTTCCAAGATTCGCCCACCGAACGAATACCTGAAATCGTGGACAGTACTGAATTCTATATATACAGGGTGTTCGGGATAAATTTGACATATTTATAATTAATTATATTTTTCCGTAAGTTACATGTATTAACACACACTTCTCTTCATTTAAAAGTTTGGACCCTTCTTCATTCATATACAAGATGTCAGAAAGGATGGATAGCTGGAACCCACCTGAATCATGGAAGAGAATAACTTGTATCATGATGATTCGTGCCCGCCATCAAAATAAGGATATTACGACTGCTGCCCAATGCTCCCTGAATACAGTAAAAACAATCAGGCATGAACTAGAGACTTGCAATGGTGACTACGAGGATGTAGCAAGAAGAAAGATCCCTAGCAGACGATCTGATTGCGTTCGTACAGCAGAATTCCTCGCAAATCTGCAGGAACAGGTGTTGAAGAACCCTGCCATTGGAATTCGGGCTTTGTTCGTGGAGTTGCTAACTGTAGTCAAGCCCTGGATAACAAGGGTAGCCAATGGTAGGCCGTATGTATGGCAGCAGGATTCGGCCCCTTGCCACACCTCTGGGAAAAGTCAAAAATGGTTGTCTGAAAATTTCTACGACTTCACCAGTCCAAATGTTTGGCCTCCAAACTCCCAAGACCTTAACCCCATGGATTATTTTGTATGGGGCGCAGTTGAAAAAGACACCAATCGTACTTCCAGTAATACAAAAGCCCAGTTAATGGATAAAATTAAAACAGTTTTTGCGGCCCTTCCCAGGGAGACTGTAGCATCAGCTTATTCGAGGTTCCGAAGCAGAATTGAAGCTGCGATCGATGCTAATGGTGGTTATTTTGAGTAAATCTTGTTGATAGTATTGTAATTAACTCTGCCTGTAATGTTTTTTTGTCAATTCATTAAATTTAATAGATACAAAGAAGATTTTCTTTTTCCTTACGAAACTGTCAAATTTATCCCGAACACCCTGTATATATATATACACTATAAGTTCCTATAAGTACATACCTATGATAAAGTCTAATTCATAATTTACTAATTATATGAAGAGCCAAAGGCTTCAATTCGGCGACATGAACTTATTTAAGTTAAGGGAATTATATCCCATATTGTTTCTTAGCCGAATAAGAAACTCAAAGAGTTTCATGCCGAATATAGAAACTACATAAAGTTCGGCGATTCCAAGCGTAAGCAAATACCTGGATAGTGCTGCACCTGATCCCTTAGGTAGTGCAAGCTGAGGCAACTCATAGAAAGGGTGGAGCAAGCTCCGATCACTATTCTTGATATTTACTCATAATGTGAACTTAGCTCCTAGGAGCAGTATTATTGTTCAACATTATAAGAGAAACCTACTCACTGATGAGACCTCAAAAATGGTTGAAACTGGTCTGGGTAGTGACCTTCTCTCATAATGTTGAACAATAATACAGCTCCTAGGAGCTAAGTTCACATTATGAGTAAATATCAAGAATAGTGATCGGAGCTTACTCCACCCTTTCTATGAGTTGCCTCAGCTTGCACTACCTAAGGGATCAGGTGCAGCACTATCCAGGTATTTGCTTACGCTTGGAATCGCCGAACTTTATGTAGTTTCTTATTCGGCTAAGAAACAATATGGGATATAATTCCCTTAACTTAAATAAGTTCATGTTGCCGAATTGAAGCCTTTAGCTCTTCATATAATTAATAATTTATTAGGACACCTTCTTGGCAATTCTCATAAATGGTATGTAAGTTCTGTTCGCTATAAACTTGATATTAACTAGGTCTACCTATTCACTGATGAGACCTCAAAAAAGGTTGAAACTGGTCTGAAAATGGATCAAGGAGATGGATACACAGTAGTATACTTAGATTTCACAAAGGCTTTTGATAGATTATCAGATGATAAGTTAATAGTGAAACTAGAGAAGATGGGGGCAGGATATTAGACTCATACACTGAATTGGACATTGGCTATCTGATAGATGTCAGGAAGTTATGTACCAGGGAAGCAATATCCTAGTGGAGGAAAATCTCTAGTCATGTAACTCAGGGATTTGTTTCAGGACCATTGCTCTTTAACTTGTATGTTAACGATATTGGGGAAGATTTGAATGTTGATACTCAGTTGTTTGCAAATGATGCCAAGTTGTGAAGAACTGAGGAGTATAGCAGATGCTGTGGCCTTACAAGAAGAATAGACTGAGTGAATGGGCATGGGAGTGGGGAAACCAATTCAATGTTGTGAAATGTAAGATATTAAAATTTAGAAAACAAAGTTACTCTTGATGGGGTTATATTGTTGGTGGTGGAGGAAATAAGAGATCTTGGGTGATGGTGGATAAGGATATAAAATTTAGGAGACAGATTGACAAAATTGTGAGGACAAAACAAATTCTGGCAATGATTCAGAGGGCATTAACTTGTAGAAGGAAGGAGATTCTGTTTCCATTATATAAAGTCTTGAGATTAGGCCACATATGGACTACTCTGCACAGATTGGGTCACCTGGTTTTTGAAAGGATGAAAAGATATTAGAAAAGGTCTAGAGGTAATTGACTAAGGTAGTTTGTGGTCCCTGGAATGTTGAGTATGAAGAAAGGTTGAGATGATGCAATTTGCAGAGTCTAATGGAGAAGAGGAAGAGGGGGTGATATGACAGAGATATACAAGTTGGTAAGGAATTGTTATAGGATTAACACTGAAGATTTTTCATAAAAGAAAGATATCAATCCATGGAAGCTGTATAAGGAAGGTGTAAGTAAGGAGTGAGAAGTATGGTGCCCAGACATGGAACATCACTACTCAATGAGCAGTTACTATCATCAATAGCTTTGGGACAACGTCTTCGAACAATACTAAGATATAAATGGCAAGATCACATTTCTAACACTGTTATCTTTGAAGAAACCAGCAATGACCTCTAATAGAAACAATTCAAAAAAAAAGTCAGCTAGAATGGTTGGGACACCAACTTTGACATCCACTTCCACATATGTTCGGTGCTCTTGCTCTCTACAGGATAACTAATGGACACAGAAGAAGAGGAAGACAAAGGAAATAGTTTTGGCAATACATAAATAAAAACCTCTTTTTGAAGATGAGGCTCATGAGTCTTATATGAACTATCTGACATTTACCATTTGGCACAAAACAGAGCAACTTGACTTACTTTCATCCAACAGACTTTATCTCTGAGTTTTTGATATATGAATATTTCTGTATACATTTCTCTATTCATGAATAAATTCACATTTCCATTACACACACATCTATAAACATAAAATAAAAGATATAATAGACATACATACAAATGCACACTTACATTCTGAATATCTGTTTTAATTTCAGGAAACAGGTTAATAAACTTAACATATGTTGTAAGAAGCAAAGCTCTTGTAGAAGCTGCACAGAGATGATATTTGGAATGTAGTAACTGAAACTGGACTAGTGGGCTACAAAAATTTGGAATAACTATAAATAAAGATGTATCAATATAAAGTCAAAAAGTTATTTCAAACTTTTCAAAATAAATTATTTTTGTAAATAAAGAAAAATATTACTTATTACAATTTTAAAACCAAAAGTCTAATTTAAGCTGGAAAAATATTAAACACTAAAAATGACAAAATGAAGTTTTACTAATGTTCATTGTTAGCTGATACTTTTTTTTCTTTGCATATAAAAAAAAGATTTACATTAGATCAGAATGCAATTAGGATAATGGAATTAAAGTTTAAAATCTGTGCTTTCAAAAACAATATACATAAAATAAAATTTACTTTTAACTAGTCTGTCATGATTTACTCTCATTTTTCTAAAACAGTTGTATATTTAAATCTTCGGCAAACATCAAGTTTAATTACTAATTATATGAAGAGCCAACGGCTTCAATTCGGCGACATGAACTTATTTAAGTTAAGGGATATTGTATCCCATGTTGTTTCTTAGCCGAATAAGAAACTCAAAGAGTTTCATGCCAAATATAGAAACTATATAAAGTTCGGCAATTCCAAGTGTAAGCAAATACCTGGATAGCACCACCTGATCCCTTACGTAGTGCAAACTGAGGCAACTCATAGAAAGGGTGGAGCAAGCTCTGATCACTATTCTTGATATTTACCTATAATGTGAACTTAGCTCCTAGGAGCTGTATTACTGTTCTACATTATGAGAGGTCACTACCCAGACCGGTTTCAACCTTTATTGAGGTCTCATCAGTGAGTAGGTAGAATGGGAGTTCATGTCTTTCATCATCAGCCTCTGGAGTATAAAGATTGCTGAGGGTCAGCGGGTAGTAATAGGGGAAGTTAAAGAAAGGTAGAGTATGATAGTAAGAGATAATAAAGAGGCCTCAGTCGACCTGTTTAGCTATGTAAGTAAGAGGTTGTGGCTAAACAGTCTGTACATGTTATCTTTTCTCACCTGTTCTAAAAAAAAAACTTTAAATGTACTTTACTTTACCCCATAGTTTAAACTAGATTAAA
This sequence comes from Typopeltis vanoorti, assembly GCF_054136105.1. NCBI lineage: Eukaryota > Metazoa > Arthropoda > Arachnida > Uropygi > Thelyphonidae > Typopeltis > Typopeltis vanoorti. Next base: position 122,107,736 of record NC_143554.1, read on the forward strand.
CCAGGTGTCTGAAGATGTCATCTCCTAACACCTATTGATCTATATATATATAAACGTGACTTAAATTAAATTAAACCAGGTGTCTGTAGACATCTCTTGTTCCTACAAGAAAGAGAAATGGAAAACAATTTAAACTTAAATTATATAGGATTGAATTTTGGAACTTGACTAATTAGCTTAGTGCTGAATTAAAGGGATCCATTGTTTTGAAGGACAACTGAGGGGAGAAAATCTCCTGACATCTATTCTTTACAGTTTACACTGTAACATATCTGAAATAAAACTTTAAAAAAAGGAAAAGAAAAGAAAAAAAATATTAATTAATTCTGGAGTTGGTCTGAGAAAAAGAAACCTGATATGACTTTGAAAGAAATCAATGGAACCTTAAATGAAACTCCCAAAATAAAAAGAGATTGACAGAGTGGGGGGAAGAACCTGACCCGAGTGATGCAGCCCACAATGGAGCTGCACCGCCTTGATGTAAGCCTTCGCAGCTCGGGTTCTCAGGTCTACCCCCTCCTTTGTGGACTAATAATCAAAAACTGTTGGGGCAAGCAAAAAAAATATATATATATACATTTTTTTTTTTTAAACCCCTTTCAGCATGAACTTAACTTTCCTAGCTGTCGTAACCTTTGGAAGTATTTACGTTCAAACCACTCAGTATCTTCTTTGATCTCTGACTCTGTTAACTTTCTCAAAGTTCTGCAGAAGTACTTACTCTTGGCGTTTGTCAGGCCCAGATGACCCGTTACCTGGTTGGGCACAGCTGTGGCTGTGTCCTCGATATAGATGTCCTTCCATTTCATACTTATAATTCCTTTCCGAAGGAGGAACGTTTGGCCCATCTTCTCTGCACATTGTTACGAATAAACTGTCTGTGGATTCGATGGGTCAACTCCATATCTTTATTATTGCAGTCCCATTTTTAGACATATTTTCAAACATAACTAGTTTGCTTTCTTCTAGAGAAATTTCTTCAGCCTCTTCCTGTCTTGTTGTTTTGGTCTCCATTTCATCAGCTTCTGATTCTTCCGATGAGGTTGTATTACCTGGCTTTGATTTTTTAATGTTCCCTTCTTCAGGGCTTCGTGACCGCTTTTGTGTACCTTCTTCTTTAGTAGTTTCCATTTCTTCCTCTGTTTCGCATTCTTCCTCTGCTTCGTTTTCCTTCTCTGTATCTAAAGTGATAGTTTCTTGTTGGTTATGTTCCTTTATTTCTTCCACTGCAGTTTCTGGGGTGGTGGCTTGATCTTTAGTTGTTTCTTGGTCCTCTGTTCTTTCTTTGTTGGTCGTTTCTGCGTTCTTAGTTACAGGCACTTCCTTCTTATTGCGTTTATGATTCCTGTTGCTATTGTGCTATGTGCAGCCTTCCTGTTCTGTTTCATTAATATTTACTAGTGGTGTTACTGTAGCTGGCGTGATAGCACCTCCCATCCTTTCTGCCTGGTTTCTGGATGGGCAGGTGTCTACTTTGTGATCCATGGTGCCACATTTAAGGCAAGGCACCTCACACTGAGCTAGGACATGTCCTGCCGTCCATCTTGTATCCATATTGTTTCTTAGCCGAATAAGAAACTCAAAGAGTTTCATGCCGAATATAGAAACTATATAAAGTTCGGCGATTCCAAGCGTAAGCAAATACCTGGATAGCAGCACCTGACCAGCTTAGTTAGTGCAAACTGAGGCAACTCATAGAAGTATCAAGAATAGTGATCAGAGCTTGCTCCACCCTTTCTATGAGTTGCCTCAGTTTGCACCACCTAAGGGGTCAGGTGCTGCTATCCAGGTATTTGCTTACGCTTGGAATCAGCAAACTTTATATAGTTTCTATATTCGGCATGAAATTCTTTAAGTTTCTTATTCGGCTAAGAAACAATATGGGATACAATATCCCTTAACTTAAATAAGTTCATGTCACCGAATTGAAGCCTTTGGCTCTTCATATAATTAGTAAATTATTAGGACACCTTGATCTCCATTCTCATAAAAAGGGATGCAAGTTCTGTTTGCTACAAACTTGGTATTAACTAGGTCTACCTACTCACTGATGAGACCTCAATAAAGGTTGAAACCTGGGTAGTGACCTTCTCTCATAATGTAGAACAGTAATACAGCTCCTAGGAGCTAAGCTCACATTATGGGTAAATATCAAGAATAGTGATCAGGGCTTGCTCCACCCTTTCTATGAGTTGCTTCAGTTTGCACTACCTAAGGGATCAGGTGGTGCTATCCAGGTATTTGCTTATGCTTGGAATTGCCGAACTTTATATAGTTTCTATATTCGGCACGAAACTCTGAGTTTCTTATTCGGCTAAGAAACAATATGGGATACAATATCCCTTAACTTAAATCAAGTTTAATATTTAAAGAAAATTATTTAATACTGATGAGCCAATTAAATGTTTAGTATGTATACATGTATTCAATATTAACGTACTGGTACAAAAGTACATATATGTAAATAAATGGTTTGTAAATTATATTTTTGAATTCATGGCCCAAACGTGAGGGGATCGTAGTATACACCGAAACCACCAATATTCGTCATAGAATATGCGGCCGCAAATGCAGTGAGGAGTCGGAAATGAAGGACAGACACAGGTTTCCAGAGTGACATTTATTGGAGATCATTACAACAAATGCTCAAACATCCACCCACCAATGTTGATACATGTGGCACAACGGGGGAGTAGTGATTGGCATACCTGCTCATAAACACCAGGCTTGTTGCACACATCGCCGGCTGCAGCAGACAGTCGGGCTGCCATCTCCTCTGCGGAGTGCACAGGCGTGTCATACACGTCACTCTTCAAATGTCCCCACAGGAAGAAATCGAGACAAGAAAGATCAGATCTGGGGAGGGGAGGGGGGGAGACCACAGAATTGGACCACCGCGCCCAATCCATCGGATCCCAAATGTGGCATTAAGATGCTGACGCACGTTCATGCTGAAATGGGTGGGTGCCCCATCATGATGGAACCACATACAGGAGCGGATGGCGACTTGAACATCCTGAAGCAATTCTGGCAAAACCTGTTGCAGAAAAATACAGTACGTTCGTCCAGCGAGGCAGTCCGCCAGTAGGTAGGGGTCCAATTAAGTAGTCATGCACAATCCCCACCCAAACAATGATCAGGCACATGGCACATAAGATATCGCTCATGGTACAGTCGTTGTGCCTCTCTCCCATTGCCATCGGCTAGGGCGTACATCAGGTGCATATCGGCTTTCTCTGCATTCGTAAACTGCTCCATCTCATGTCCGGTCAACGCTGAGAATGCTGGGATTTGGGCAATCCAGCGCTTTTAAGCCATACCGCCTCGTCTGCACCCCCTACCGGCACCAAGCTGCATTTGCGGCCGCATGTTCTATGACAAATATTGGTGGTTTCGGTGTGTACTACCATCCCCTCACACTTGGGCCATGAATTCAGGGACACCCTGTATATATGTTGAAAGTTTTTTTACCTTGGGTGTATTACACGTTAAAGATACCAAGAAATTTTATACTTGGTTTTAATCCTTTTCTCAAGTAAGGGAAACAAAGTTTTTCACATGAAATATATTCACGTCTGAGCTGCTTGTATATATAGATATATACACACACACACACACGAGGTTGGTCTGAAAAGTTCTTGGCCTAACAATGAAAAAACATATTTATAATTTCAAAATTATTTTTATTTTTCAACATAATCCCCCTTAAGACTAATACATTTATTCCAGCAATACTCCAGCATCATTATCCTGTCCCTGTAGTGGTTCTCAGTAAGATCTGCAAAACACCCCTCTACAGCTGCAATCACAACTTGATTCAAAGAAAAAAGCCGACCAGCAAGGAAGACTTCGTTTTGGGAAGAGATAGAAGTCAGAACGAGCCAAATCTGGGGAATAGAGTGGATGTTCCAACAATTCATAGTGCAGATCCCTTAATTTTCCCATTGCCAAAACACCTTTGTGGGCAGGTGTATTGTCCTGATGAAAGATGATTTTTTTTTTCTTCTGCAAATCGGGTCTTTTCTCGTGAATTTTTTCATCTAGTCTGGTTAAAAGATCAAAATATTCTTCCTCAGTTATTATTTTACCTTTTCAAGATAATTAATAAACAAAATGATGCCTTTAGCATCCCAAAACACCATGCCATGACCTTTCCTGCTGATGGAACGACTTCTGTCCACTATTCTGACTGCTGTTTGGATTCTGGTATGTAATGGTGAATCCAAGTTTCATCCATAGTAATAAATCAATGCACAAAATCAGTTTTATTCTTGTTAAAATGCTCCAAGAACTGGTCAGAGAAGAGGAGAGTTTCATGTTTTCACGCACTTTGACTCGCTGGTCATCCAATACCATATCAAGCACTTGATCAATGATTTCTGGTGTTGCTACACTTTTCGGACATCCTTCACGTGAACGTTTAAAATCAGCAGCCCATTTATTAGTTGTCGAAAACGAAGGAGAAGAGTATCCATAAACTTTTATGAACTTCGAATGAATTTCTTTTGCCGTTAAACTTTCTTTTACAAAGAATTTTATAGTTACATGATACTCAATTTTATCCATTTCAAGGGTTACAGACAACATTTTTGCTTCAGACAGCTGTATAAAACAAACTACTTGATAGAATGACTTGCAACTTCACATGGATGCTTATGACAGATGTACCAACTCAGAAAAAAAAAAATCTTGCTGATAGTGTTGCCATCTATGATCAAGGCCGAGAACTTTTCAGACCACTCTCACTCTCACACACACACACACACACACACACACACACACACACACACACACACACACACAAAGTAAGAGTTTATAAGGCAGAACACAGGAATAAAATAATTATGTTAATTATAAACAAAAACATGACATTTAATTGCCATATTTTACATAGAATTTCTTCAGGTACAAACACAGAAAAGTAGACAAAGTAAAGACTAACAAAGGTGACAACCACGATGTAGTTATACAAGACCTAATGTTTTTAAAATATTTCTAACCGTGTGTGTGTGTGTAGCATTGTTGAGCAACTATGTTTATACATTCGCGTAAACATTTGGCTATTACTGGATATTTCAAATACAACAACACATAAACAGAACTCTCATCTAGCCACAGTCCTCTTTCCAGTTTTAGCAAATCTTTATATGAAAACATTTCTTCTTAATGTCATATTTTACTTCCTAATGTCTTTATATGGGAGCCTCCATAGTGCAGTCAGTATAGACAAGTATAGACCCTTTGATCAGAAAGACCTGGGTTCGATTCCTGTCAGTGATGTGAGGAACCTTTATCTGGTCTCTTTGATGAAAGGTGAGTTAGCTAGTCTCATATGGAGGTAGGGGTTTTTTCACCCAGAAACTCGAGTTTTGCCATCTCCCAGAACAGCCGAAAACCAGCCCAGTGAGCACACGCATTTACAGACATAGGACACACTGGGAGGCATAGGGCTAACCATCATATTTTCAGGTTACAGTTGTGGTTACAAGAATACATACCTCAAAACCATAAAAGGTAGAAGAGGAGGATTAAGTAAAGTATATGGAAGCATTTCAAAGAAAGGGTTAGAGAACAATACCACCATAAACCAAAATTATGGAAAAAAGCATATTGACAATATAGTCTTGGTCTGGAATCATGGACTACCTTCACTTCTGCATTTTCATGAATATCTCAGTTGCCAACATTCTAACATAAAATTCCCCTACAAGTTATAATCTAATCTGGTAGTCCCCCCACCCACACACACCGACATATCTATATGCCTCCTCCCATCATTATAGACCTCAAAAATTGGGTATTATTTCTATACTACAAGCAAGAGAAAAGTGCCTCATTACCGAGAGGGATGAACTAGTTATAGAACTCCAATATTAAAAACACTTTTTTAATATTGGAGTTCTATTACTAGTTCTAATTTTAACCAGTTTTAATTTTAACAATGTAGCCATTTTCAACAAAAGTGTTGAAAATGGCTACAATGAGAACATTATCTCTAGACTACTTAACCAATATTGGATTGGAGATATTTCTGATGATGAATTAAAACAGTCTTCATCAACTCTTCCATATATTAATATAGTTCTATTTCCATAAAACTTGCAAAAATACTTAGAACAAAATAAAAAAAAAGTATTCACCCCTTTATCAAGATGATATCACTCTAATCCACAAAACCTCAAACATGGCCCACTTAAATATCTAGGTGTCAACCATCTATAGTGCAAATGAAGGCCACCTTACTATGAACAGACAGAAAAATCTATGATTGAAGAATATTGAACAAGATGTTGAAGTCCCAGTGAGGCCCCAGCTTTGTCATCCCATGTACTTTCTTCAGCTAACCCAAAAGATACTTTGGCAATGAGACATCAAGTGTTATGGGACAAGTCTGAACTATTGCACCATTGCTATGACACAACTGAGAAAATAATTTAGGAATCCTTAGAAATGGTACTGGATCAAAAACATCTGAATATAAATCCAAGTATAAACTTGTTGGAATAAATACCAGCCACAATTGCATGTACACACAAGTACAAATATTTTAAAAACATCACGCTTGTATGACTACATAGTAGTTGTCACCTTTGTTAGTCTTTCTGTTTGTCTACTAGTTTTCCTGTTTACACCTGAAGATATCCTATGTACATGTTTTAATTAAATAAATTAAAAATTAGTTTCTGCATATATATACACACACACACATTTTTTTTTAAATATATATCATACCCACAAAAGATTGTATGCTTATAGCATAATAGTATTATGCATGATTAGTGGCTTCTTTTTCTTCTTTTCAGCCACATCTGTCCACTGCTGGATGAAGGCCTCTTCTAGGTCTTTCCACCTTTCTCTGTTCTTGGCAATGGTTGACCAATTTTTCCCAACAAAATTTGACAGTTCATCACTCCACCTTCTTTTAGGAAGTCCGTGGCCTCATTTCCCTTCTTTTGGAATCCAGTTCGTTAGTATGGTGGTCCACTGCTCATCTTCTCTTCTGGATAGATGTCTGGCCCATTTCCATTTTAGTCACTTATGGTGAAGAATGATGTCAGTGATGTGAGGCCAGCTTCTTATCCAGGTGTTTCGCTTATCTTATCTTTTAATTTTCTTATCCACTATTTCATTCCCACTATCGTTGTTGTCTTCTACGAATAATTTATAACAAGTGTTGTGATAAAAAATTCTGCCAGTTGCAAGGCTTATGGTGTGATATGGTTTTTGCTGGCAACAAACAATAGTGCTGCAAAAATTCCTGATGA